>NC_053492.1:59296790-59596790 GCF_905171775.1 Rana temporaria
TCACGGCGGAGCATAGATAAGTATACATGGATTATTAGATATTGATATTACTTATATATTTATATTGTATATATTTCTATGTCTTGGTGGTGCGATTTTGAAGAGATCCCATATCTCCTTGTCACCTAAGCTTTCCTCCAAGCTCTTTTATTTTTATGTACTATATCTTACTTTATCCTTAACATTTTTTCTTCTGTGCCCATATATTTTTTCCTTACCTCCGCTCCGCTGACACCGCTGATTGTCAGTTGTGTCAGCGATCTGCGCACCCCTCCCTCTCTTTCCTTTCTCCCATGCGGCGCGCCATCTCGGGCAATCTTCCCCTTCTCTCCATAGGACGAACGTGCGTCGCCAGGTAGGCGGGGCCTCCCCTCACTTCACTTCTGCAGAGCCGCCCCCGCCGTCCTATCGCATCGCGCTCTGGACTTGAGATACGTGCTCTCTCACACCTTCCAACCAATAGACGCCTGGGGGCCGTAGTCTCGCGAGACTTCGCCCCCAGAGCGCTCTCACTTACAGGCTCTCCTCCCGTCGCGTGTCAGTCGGCGCTGGTGACCGGAGGGAGAGCCTGGTATAGTTTCTGTCACCACATTTCTCCTGGGAATTTAATTCCCATCCTACCCTGTGCCCACATCCTACCGCCCCAGAACCTTTAGATGATACCTGCCATATATATATATACACATTATTTTTCAGACATCTGCAAAATTTCTGTGCATCATTAACCCTTGCACCGCTGTCTCTCTCCTTCATCATCATGACTGAAGAGGGCTCCCCCTCCCCCACAGAGCAGGAACTAATCCTGGAACCTACTCATCTTCTCAGTACTTCCCAATTACAGGACATCATTAACCAGTCTGTCCAAGCAGCACTAGCAGTAACTACCGCTTCTGGGGCTTCTCAATCCAACTACCCCCCTGTGTCCGTACCACCCGGCACAGAACCAGCCACAAAGAAGGGAAAATCTTCCTTTAAAAGGAAGAACGTGGTAACGGTTTATGACTCCCCGGCAGGGGAAGCTAACAATATGCTACGAGCAGATCCTTCCACGGACTGCCACCCCACGCATCCTACAGACCCTTTTCAACCTCTGAGCCTCAGAGAGTCAATAAAAAGGCACGGTTCCGCTAAGAGAGCCAAACCAGACTCTTACATCATAGAGTCAGACGACGATTCATCCGCCGAGTCGGATAAATCACAGGTCTCAGGGTCCGATGATTATTATGAGGAAGAGGATGCGGGGGCTTCGGCAATCCTCCCGGATGCCAACCCTGACAAACAGGGCAAAGACATATTAGACGCCACTGGGGAACCTCTTTTCAATCCTGACACTATCTCACATCCCCGCTCAGGGGATTGGTCTCCCCTGCCCCATGTGTCCCAGTATGTAGAGCTCTGGGCACGGAGACAATTGGATAAATCCAATCGCAACAAACTTAGAGCGGAGTGCCCCCGCCCGCATATCCCTATGAAAGCGGTTGCCACACCTACAGTGGACCCTATACTGATGAAATACCTGATTAAAACAGGAAAGATGCCTAAGAAAGGGATCGATCGGTCCTTCAATAATATCCAGGATCGTATCCTGGACCTGTTTGGCCCCCTGACAAAAATTCTGAATCTGGCGGAACAATCCGCAACAACTGGCCAAGGGGTTGACTTAAATCAACTGCGCGGTTGGGCCCAAAGAGCCATATGCCTTACGGGCAACGCCAACACCGCCTGTTCAGTCGAGCGCAGACGCTCAATTCTCATGCGCCTCGACCCGCAACTGGCCCACTTAGCAGAGTCCGAGCCAGGCCCCTCGGCAGAGGGCATGCTTTTTGGTGAGTCCTTAATAAAGGACATTAATAAATTTGTTGGAATGTTCAACAGCCTGGACAAGGCTCAAACATCTCTGAAGAAAACCAATAATACCAGAGTTTTTCCCCGGGCCGGCAGAAACAGGGGCCGTTCTGCCGGCCGATACAACACGGGCAGACCCTTCCAGAGGTCTTCTGCCCAAACACACTATAACCAGGCTCCCGCCCACTATACCACCACCGCGCAACCGGCACCATTCTTCCCCCCCCCGTGGAAGACCCTGGAGAGGACGCGGCCAAAGAGGATACCCTCGTTCACGCCCGTATTCCGGTGAGTACCATTCTCATTCCCTTTCCCCTCATACCGGTGGGAGGCCGCCTAATGTTTTTTACGCACGCCTGGTCTGCGATTACGGCAGATCCCTGGGTTCTGAACACGGTAACGGGTTTCCAGATAGACCTGGTCTCTCCACCGACTCTGGGGATAATACCTCCCCCTATCCATTTTTCAGAACAAAATGTGACCCTTATAGACACCGAACTTCGGGAATTGCTAGCCAAACATGCGGTCACCGAAGTCATCACCCCTTCCCCGGGTTTCCTCAGCAATCTCTTCCTGGTCAAGAAGAAGGGGGGGGGTTATCGCCCGGTCATAAATCTCCGAGACTTGAACCAACATGTCGCCTATCGGCATTTCAAAATGGAAGGCATCCACTGCCTCCGGGACCTACTCACCCCAAGGGACTGGTTGGTGAAGGTAGACCTGAAGGACGCCTACCTCACAGTTCCCATGCACCCAGAGTCTCAGCACCTCCTCCGCTTCAGATGGTGGGGTCGCATCTGGCAATTTACGTGCCTACCGTTCGGCCTGTCCTCAGCCCCGTGGTGCTTTACCAAGCTCCTGAAACCGGTCGTGGCAGCTCTGAGGAGCAGGGGAGTTCGTCTGATCATTTATCTGGACGACCTCCTCATAATGACTTATTCCAGAAATCTGGCGTATCGTCACATGAACTGGACCATCGACCTGTTACAAAGCCTGGGCTTTGTAATCAACCGAGAAAAATCGGTTCTCGTCCCTGCACAGGAGATGGAATTCCTGGGTTTCTCTATAGACACCCAACTCGCTATCCTGCGACTCCCCAGCGAGAAATTGGCTCTAATCCGGAAAGAGATCAGGGCGGTTCTGCGCAAGGGTTTCTTATCCCTACGCATTCTAGCACGCATAGTCGGCCTACTAGCTGCATCCATACAGGCCATCTTCCCGGCTCCCTTACATTACAGGGCCCTACAGAGGTTAAAAATCTTACACCTGCGACGGGGCCTCCGCTACGCGGACGAAGTGTCCATATCCCCAGAAGCTCAGGTCGAGTTACGCTGGTGGCTCCGCCACGCCACCGAGTGGAACGGCCGGACAATTTTCAATGCACAACCAGATGTTGTCATCGAGTCGGACGCGAGCCGACACGGCTGGGGCGCCCGCTTGGGACTACTGTCCACAGGAGGGATCTGGTCCAGGGAGGAATCCCTGTTACATATCAACGCTTTGGAACTCTCAGCGGCTCTGTTCGCCATTCAGAGTTTCCTGACAGCACGGACCAACTGTTGCGTATTATTACGCATGGACAATATTTCAGCGGTTCAATACATCAACCGCCTGGGAGGTACCAGATCCAAGATTCTAGCGGACATCTCCGCGGAGATCTGGCATTTCTGTCTGTCTCGAGACATCTCTCTGCTAGCGGAATACATCCCGGGGGTCTCCAACACAGTAGCAGACTGGAACTCTCGATATCTGATGGATTCCAGCGACTGGGGCTTGGACCGTTCGGTTTTCACCCAGATAAATTTACTTTGGGGACCTTTGGGCATAGACCTTTTCGCCTCCCGCCTCAATCACCAACTGCCCCACTTCTTCAGTTGGAGACCGGACCCAGGGTCCTCGGCAGTGGACGCTTTTCGCCACTCCTGGACAGGGGGCACACATTATGCGTTTCCCCCCTTCTCAATGATCCCCAGGGTCCTTCGGCAAATCGCCAATCAGGGAGCAACGGTGGTTCTGATCACACCGTGGTGGCCGGCTCAACCTTGGTTCCCTCTACTGCTGGACTCGATCGTCGACCACCCCAGAGTCCTTCCCCAGTTCCCTCGGATTCTGTTACACCCGACCAAGGGCATTCATCCCTTAGTGGAAGAAGGCAACCTACTGCTCCTAGCATGGCTGGTCTCTGGATGCCAGACCCGGGTGACGGCCTTTCAAGCTCGGCTAGAGACCTCCTCGCCATGGCCTGGGCCCCGGGGACTCGGTCGGCATACCGATCAGCCTGGCTGCTTTGGGTACGTTGGTGCGACCAACGGCAAGCTGATCCCTTGCATGCCCCTATAACCTTCATTGCGAACTACTTAGCGGAGTCTTTTGCCTCTGGCAAGGCTTACAGTTCCATCAATGTTTACAGGTCGGCCATATCGGCCTATCACTATCCAGTGGATTCTAGACCTGTCGGCAAACACCCCCTGATCTGCAGACTCCTGCGAGGTATCAGGTTCAAACGACCCCGCGGCCTAAGTATCAGTCCACTTGGGACGTTTCCAGGGTCCTTGCCATGCTCTCGAGCTGGGAAGACAATGAGTCACTGTCTCTTAAGTTGCTGTCATTCAAACTTACCATCCTGCTTTGTTTGATTTCTATAAAGCGCGTTTCCGACGTTAGAGCCTTGGACATCTCTAGGCGACAATTTTCGCCCCAAGGCGTCAAGTTCACGATAGTCCGCAGGACAAAGACCGGCCTACACTCGGTCTTTTATCCCTTCTTCCCTTCACATCCACGACTCTGTGTGGTTAGATGCCTACAAGCATACGAAGCTAGCACCGTGGATCTACGTAGTCCGGATTCCTCCCAACTATTAGTTTCTTACGTCAGACCTCATCATCCGGTCACAACCGCCACTCTAGCGCGCTGGGTTAGGTCCACCATGGCGTTGGCGGGTATAGACATCACGCTGTTCGGAGCACATTCGGCCAGAGGGGCCATGGCTACCAAGGTGATGGCGACCGGAGGCTCACTCTCTGAGCTGTTAATGGCGGCTGATTGGTCTTCTGAATCAGTCTTCCGTTTTTTCTATTTCAGACCGGAGGATCATGTTGCCATGTCTGTTTTATGATGTTTGATTGCTATGTAATGTTTTGACTTTTCTTTGGTATATATTTATGCTGTGTTAGCTTTGAACTTGCATAAGATATGAGCCTCCTGTCTGATGTATAATTCGAGATTTTCCTAGCTTGTGACGGAAAATATTGATTATATGAAGACAGGAGGCGAGTATCTTCCCTCCCTTCCCAACCCTTTCATGTTTTGGGTCTTCTATTTCAGGCTACTGACTTTCGTTTACCCGGAGTCGTTCGTTCGGTTGACCTATGGTTAGGGTGATGTTCCCCTGTTCGGTTCAATCAACAAGTACTGTGAGTCGACACAGTCGGGTCCTGCGACATTCCTCCTTTGAAGGTCTTCGGTTACAAATCGCGGGCTGGCTGGCCGAGGAGTCGGTAATCGGAGAATAAGAAACGACACCTCCTATTCACGCAAGAAAGAGGAAGATTCTAGTGAGAGCAGTCCATTTATAGAGACTGGAATGGGAGTGGTTTAGGCCATGGGACTGCTGGGAGGTGTGGTTCTACCAGTTTTTTCTTTTATTACATTCGTTAAAGGTTTTACACTTCTGCTGTGAGCATTAATAAAGAAGGATTAATGCATAAGATACTCGCCTCCTGTCTTCATATAATCAATATTTTCCGTCACAAGCTAGGAAAATCTCGAATTATACTGCGTATTACGTTCTGTTGTAACAGCAAAGCCACGAAAGCTGCAGGGAAGTACAGCTCAGAACACCAGTCAAAATAATTGTGCATGTTAGATGGGAGCAGAGGAGAGCGGAGCACACTCTATGTCACCTCATAATGAGAAGCTGCTTCACAAAATAAATTCACTGCGAATCAGAAGGGGACGGGAGCCACAGAAAAGTCATGCGTTTTTTCACATATGGATTTGTGATTGATCCAGGTGATCTAGAGTGATTGCATCGTTATCAGTTAATACATCGAACAATGCAACATTTAAATTCAAAATACTGACAACTACCTACAGAGCCATCCAAACTCTGCCCCCAGCTACATCACTGACCTAGTCTCAAAATAACATCCTAGTCATTCTCTTCTTTCTTCTCAAGACCTCCTGCTCTCTAGCTCTCTCATCACCTCCTCCCATGCTCGACTCCAGGACTTTTCCAGAGCCTCTCCAAGCCTATGGAACTCCTTACCTCAATCTGTCCATCTATCTCCTACTCTATTAGCTTTTAGACGATCCCTGAAAACCCTCCTCTTCAGAGAAGCCTATCCTACCCACACCTAACAACTCTGGGCTGGATTCAGGTAGAATTGCGCTTTTTTTTTACGGAGGCACAGGGCAACGATTTTGCCCTGCGCCCCCGCAAAATTACTGCGCTGCCCTTGATTCACGGAGCAGTAGCTCCGTAAATTGCGTGGGCGCGCCGGCAAAATGCCCGGCGTAAGTGCGCGCAATTTAAATGATCCCGTAGGGGGCGGGAATCATTTAAATTAGGCGCGTTCCCGCGCCGAGCGTAGAGCGCATGCTCCGTCGGGAAACTTTCCCGACGTGCATTGCGGCAAATGACATCGCAAGGACGTCATTTGCTTCAAAGTGAACGTGAATGGCGTCCAGCGCCATTTACGATTCACTTACGCAAACTACGTAACTTTCAAATTTCGTGACGCGGGAACGACGGGTATACGCAACATTGGCTGCCCCTGCTAATAGCAGGGGCAGCCTTACGCAAAAACCGCCGTACGGAAACAACGTAAATTGCGTACGCAGGGCTTGCGCAACGTTGTGAATCGGCGTTAGTATGCAATTTGCATACTATACGCTGAGCACAACGGGAACGCTACCTAGCGGCCATCGCAAGAATGCAGCCTAAGATATGCGGGCATAAGAGCCTTATGCCGCGCATATCTTAGGCTGCAGTCGGCGTTACGAGGTTCCTAAATCAGGAGCATTCGTTACGCCGGGGCAAGTAAGCAATTGCGCTGTGTAACTTATGGTTACACAGGCGCAATTGCTTCTTGAATCCAGGCCTCTATTTTAATTTTGTCCATCTGATCATCCCCGACAGCTACTACCCTTTGTTCCACTTGACCCTCCCTTCTAGATTGTAAGCCGTAACAAGCAGGGCCTTCGGACCCCTCATGTATTGAATTGTATTGTAACTGTACTGTCTTCCCTGATGTTGTAAAGCGCTGACCACAAACTGTTGGCGCTATATAAATCCTGTATAATAATAATACACTGTACTGATTAAAATATAATCAGAAACAATCTATTAAAATGATCTGGGATTTTTTAATGTCTATGCATCACCTGAGGATAGTCCCTTCATTGGGGATATGCAAGGGTGTACAACCACTTTATTGTGTCTGTTAAAGTGGAGTTCCACCCATAAATATAACATTACATCAGTAGTTTTAAAAAAATTTCATTAGTCCTTTACGAATTTTTTTTTTTTTTTTTTAGATGCCTTCAAAGTGTTGTTGCTAGGCAGAATAGTTAATCTTCCCACTTCCTGCACCTAGGTGTTTAATGCTTCCTAACCTACACTGCACAGACTCCTGGGAATGTAGTGGGTGTAACTTTCCAGGAGTCTGTGCACTCCCCAGTCTCAAAGAATCATGTGACTTGGACAGCACAGGTGCTGAAACCTGATCTGACACTGCTTGTGCAGCACTGAGCATGTGCGAGATTTGCAAGGCTGAAATCCAGGAAGTCATACAGTCTGGCTTCATGATGCCCACACTTAAGATGGCCCCAGTCAATTTCTATTTTATAAAGTGTCTAAATGCTGTAACAACCTAACAAAACGGACCTTAGTTTACAGACTAACTTTACTAGAATACATTCACCTTGTGTATTACAGGGGTATTTATATTTAAAAAGTGAAATTGTGGCCGGAACTCCGCTTTAAATCGTTTTTTTGTGTGTTGGGAAAGCATATGGTTTTGTGCACACCCCTGGCATGCACAAGGTGTGAACTGAGCCTTAGGCCCCTTTCACACGGACGAACCGCTCAGGTCCGCCTGTCAGTTTATTCGGCGGACCTGAACGGGCGCTCCATCCAAGTCTATGGAGCGTTGGATGTCAGCGGTGACATGTCCGCTGACATCCGATCCGCTTAAATCAGACGTATGGCGATATGTCGCCATCTGTCCTGGCGGATCGGATTGGGTGAAATCTGATAAAAACAGACATGCTGTCTGTTTTCGTCCGATCTCTCCATAGACAAGCAGCGGCGCTTGACAAGCCCCTCCCCGCTCAGTGAGCAGAGAGGGACCTGTCATCTGCCAGCTCAGCGGAGATCAACAAAGAGATCTCCCGCTGAGCTGGCGGTCCGCTGCAACGGATCCGCCCCGTGTGAGAGGGGCCATATGGCGCAGGAAGGTGCAATTTTGAATCCATAGACTGCAGTGAAAAGTGTACAGGCATTTTTGACTCATTTTGATGCATGGCATCAAGACACCTCCTCCTACCAACATGTAGGGCCAGATTCACAAAGAGATACAACGGTGTATCTACAGATACACCATCGTATCTCTGACTTACACTGGTCCTATCTATGCGCCTGATTCATAGAATCAGATACGCATAGATAGGGCTAGATCCGACAGTGTTACACTGTGTTACACTGTCGGATCTATTTTTAAATTTAAAAATGGCGCTGGGGGCGTTCCCGCTGATTTACAAGAAATAATATGTAAATCAGCGAGATACGCAAATTCACGAACGTACGCGGACCCGACGCAGTCTTCTTACGACGTTTCCGTAGCGGCGTACCCGTCGTATACTTACCCTTTCTTTTATCAGGCGCAGCCAATGTTAAGTATAGCCGGCGTTCCCGCGTCGAATTTGAATTTTTTAACGTCGTTTGCGTAAGTCGTTCTCGAATACGGACGGACGTCGTTTACGTAAGCGTCCTAGCGACGTCAGTGGGGAGCAATGCACGCCGGGAAATTTCGCAGACGACACCTGCACATTTAAATTGGCGCGGGAACGCGCCTGATTTAAATATGACACTCCCCTAGCCGCGGAATTTGAATTCCGCTGGGGGATTTAGGATCCGCCGTCGCAAGTTTGGAGGTAAGTGGTTTGTGAATTAGCCACTTGCCTCCTAAACTTGCGGGAGCGGATCTTAATTCACGTAGATCGAGCGGATCTATAGATCCGCTGAGCTACGTGAATCTGGCCCCTAATCTACAGGCTATAAAGGTTGAATGAAGGATGGATGGCCGCACTCCAAAAACCGTACAGGTTGTCTTTTATTATCCATCCATCCATCCTTCATTCAACCTTTATGCTTGCCTAGTGCACCGCCAGCACCCTTGGAATCCTGTACCAGTGCATGACCATATAGTAGACCCACCTGGAGCGATGACTTTCTTTCTTCTAATCTACAGGCTACATATAACAAGGAAGTGAAAAGATCACAGCCTGGTTGACAAAGAAAAGGTAATCCAGCTGGTAGCCCCCTTCCTCTGTTACTCATCCGACAACACCTACAAACATGGTGTGGTCAATGATGTGAGGTGTACAAGGATTGGAACAGTTACGTGTAAGGGGGTGTTAGTGAACTTTAGGTTTTGGCAACTAGGGGTCGCCCTCCTTTAGAAAATATATAGTAAGTGAGTTACCGGGTGGGAGGAGTTTGGGTAGAGAGTGCAAGGGATAAGAGCTTAGCTCCGTATTTGGCCACGATGGGACTTGGTGGGGCCCTTCCTGCAAAGATTTACCCTCCCAGTGTTTGGTATTCCCCAGCTGGGGAATACCTGGAGAGGTCCTGACTCCTGGCACCTTGAATGGGACTAAAGTGGGGAACAGGACTAGAAGTAAACTCTACTGTAAAAAGTGCCGACCCCAGTCAACCTTCATGGTGACAAAACTACGAATGGAAATTACAATTTTCTGAAGTTATATGTGACCTAATGATGTATTCTAGATTTCGAAGCTCTGGTACACATGCCATAACTGTGTGCCCTGTTGTTGCCCACCATGAAGTTGGAAAGTAAAGTGTTTGCAGATGCATCAGAATTACCTCCATTATTACTTCTGGAAAGCGGTTAACTGGTTCTTCTGAGAGCATACGGGGCACAGTGGGGGTCATGGAACTGAGCATGCACTAAAGAGGTACATGTAATGGCTTCCTTTAGGCGTCTGGGATGCACACTAAGGCCCCGTACACACGACCGAACATGTCTGCTGAAACTGGTCCGCGGACCAGTTTCAGCAGACATGTTCGGTCGTGTGTACGGCCAAGCAGACAGGTTTCCAGCGTACATTTGTCCGCCAGACCGTTTTCGAGCGGACAAATGTTTCTAAACATGTTTAGAAACATGCCCGCTGGAATCCTGTCCGTCGGACATGTTCGGTCGTCTGTACAGACTTACCGTACATGTCCGAGCGGCCGCCATCCCTCGCATGCGCCGAATCACTTCGACGCATGCATGGAAGCATTGAACTTCCAGTCACGGCGACGGAGCGGCCTCGTCACCGCGTATTGTGTACGCGCGGATTTCTGTATGATGGTGTGTACAGCCATCATACAGAAATCTCCGGGCGGGCATGTCCGCTGAAAACGGTCCGGCGGACCGTTTTCATCGGACATGTTTGCCCGTGTGTACAAGGCATAATAAGATAAAGGGCAACAAGGCCTGTTAGTAGTACCATAGTACCCATGAATGGAACGTATTACCCACATTGAAAATGGCCCTGTCTACGTTTGACCACACAGAAAGAAAGCAATTGTAGGTCTCTTCTGAACAGGCATTAACTACTTGCCACCCGTCCACAGTAGTTTTATTGCGGGCGAGCGGCACAGAGAGCACCAGTGCCCTGATTGGAAACAGTACGAGTTTAAAAGCTGATTTCAGCCAATGATTTTGGCAGATGTCAGCGGATTTACAAAAACACAAAACTCTGTGTACTGTGAACAGTGATCTGGCTGTTTCTTCTCTCTGCAACACAGGGAGAAAAAACAGCCAGATCTGTACGTAAAAGCAGCACACATTACACATTGTTTAGGCACACAGTTTATCCCCTAGGTTGCCCCTAGATGTTAACCCAGGGGTAGGTAACCTTAGAGAGATGGAGATCTACTTGATCAACACTGATGAAGTCAAAGATTCCTGGGCACATTGTCCTATTGTTAGGGCCAGTTCACACCAGAACATGATGCCAGAAACGCATGTTCCATGTGTGTTCAAAATGCACTGCCTTTGTGATCTACTGCAGGTGATGGTACATTGTTAACCCCAAATCTAGATCACAAACACAGTGAACACAAAAATAAAGTATTACAAGAGAGTGCAGGGTTTAAGAGTGCGTTACGCTCAGAATGCAGGGATCAGGAGTGCGTTACGCTCAAAATGCAGGGATCAGGGGTGTGTTATGCTCGGAATGCAGGGCTCAGGAGTGCGTTACGTTCAGATTGCAGGGATCAGGAGTGTGTTACGCTCCGAATGCAGGGTTCAGGAGTGCGTTACGCTCAGATTGCAGGCATCAGGAGTGTTATGCTCAGAATGCAGGGTTAAAGAGTGTGTTGCGCTCGGAATGCAGAGATTGTGAGTGCTTTACGTTCAGAATGCAGGGTTAAGGAGTGTGTTGCGCTCATAATGCAGGGATCAGGAGTGTGCTACTCTCAGAATACAGGGTTAAGGAGTTTTTTGCGCTTACAATGCAGGAATCAGCAGTGCGTTATGCTCAGAATGCAGGGATCAGGAGTGCATTGCGCTCAGAATGCAGGGTTAAGTAGTGCGTTACACTCAGAATGCAGAACACACACACACACACACAGTAGTGTCCTCTTTCTCCCTTCCCTCCTATAGCATCCTACTTGTGCATACAGGAAACCGAGAAGCAGCACAGTTCTGGACAGAGGGCAGGAGTGGGAGCTGGCAGAGTGGCTTTTCATATTAACAAGTTGGTGATTGGTTGCTTAGGACCTAGCAGCAATCACCTGCGGGTTAAGTTAACTTGGGCAGCTTCTCCTCCAACCCTGTGCTGAGATCTGCTGCCTCTCGTTCTCCACTGTTCACTGATGACAGCACCGGAGGAGGCTGGGGTGGGGTGAGTGGAGGACCGAATGCGCAGCGGGGGAGACTGAGGGCAGAGAGAGAAGGACTGGCAGCTGGAAGTAAAAGACGGGGACAGCGGTCACCTACCCATGGTCGACAGGTTGCCGCCGATCGATTGGGTTGCCCACCCCCGGTGTTAACCCCTTCCCAGCCAATGTCATTAGTACAGTGTACAGTATTATCACTGTATTAGTGTCAGTAGCGTACCTCCCAGCCAGGGTCTGTTAGCACGAGATTGCCCACCACACTGTCACAGTCACACTATAAGTCGCTAATAACTGCCATTACAGCATAGCGTCTATAGCTGTGTAAATGCTATAACATTCGCACAAACCAATTAATATACACTTATTAGGATTTTGTTTACCAAAGACATGTAGCAGAATACATTTTCGCCTAAACTTATGAAGAAATTCGATTTTTTTTTTTTAATTGGATGTTTTATAACAGAAACTTTTCCAAAATGTGCAACCATAAATGTCATTAGTGTATAGCATTGCATGGCCACACAATTGCCAGTTAAAGTAGCGCATTGCTGCATAGGAAAAAATGCCCTGTTCGTGAAGAGGGTGAAACATAACAGAGGTCAGGTGGTTAAAATGCACATAGAAGCTTGCGAAAATTTGCAAAAACACACTAAAAAATGCATGAAGAAGAAGAATCACAGGTGTGAACCTAGCCTTACTGCTGGTTAGCATCCATTTTTTTGTTTCTGTTTTAACATCTTTGTTTCTGCGAAGGGAGGCTATAAAAGCGTTCCTAGGCCTCTATTCTTAATCCTGGTGAATAATCCCCATTAACACAGAGCACTGACCTCGGGCTGATGAATAGGGTTTCATTTTAACTAAAAAGTTTTAGCCTTATTAAAATACCAGAGCAGTGCTGTGGAAATTCCGCCTGGTATTAGGTGTCTAAGCCCTGTTTTGTTGGCAAAGAAACAGTCACTAGCCAGCTAAACCTGACACCAAAATAAGCCAAATGAAAGCCTAGCCGAAGTACGAAACCAAGGCACTGTCTGCTGTAACTCACTCCCAGGAGTCAACCTTAGGGGCAAGTTTGTAGCACTTCTCTGACCCCCAGAGGCATGGCGGTAACCCCCAGAGGCATGGCGGTAACCCCCAGAGACCGGGTGGGCTGACATTTCACCTCAGAGGTAGATTACATGAGAATTGTAGGACATGTAAACAGATGGGCACCAGTCACTCTTGGGTCAACAAAAACAAAAACAGGGCCTTTAAGTCAAATCTGAAACTCCTTCATTTTAGGATCCTTCTGTGAGTAATGTTATCAGCACCCAACTATCTCCAGGAGAGGCACCCAACTCCCACACATAGGTTCCAGTGCCAAACCCCCACAGACACCTCCAGTAGGATCCTCCATAGGTCTCCATCCTGCTTCTAATCTTCCACAGGAGAATCAACCAACCTCCATGGGTAGGGTGACCAGACATCCCCGGTTTCCAGGGACAGTCTCTGGATTAAAGCGGTAGTTCCCCCTCCAAAACATTTTTACCCTTAGATTGATGCTCATTTTGTCTAGGGGAATCGACTAGTTGTTTTAAAATCGACGCTGTACTTACCGTTGTAGAGAGCGATCTTCTCCGCCGTTTCTGGGTATGGGCGTTCCTTCTTGATTGACAGTCTTCCGACAGGCTTCCGACGGTCGCATCCATCGCGTCACAATTTTCCGAAAGTAGCCGAACGTCGGTGCGCAGGCGCCGTATAGAGCCGCGCCGACGTTCGGCTTCTTTCGGCTACTCGTGACGCGATGGATGCGACCGTCGGAAGCCTGTCAATCAAGAAGGAACGCCCACTCCCGAAGACCCATACCCGGAAGCGGCGGAGAAGATCGCCCTCTACAACGGTAAGTACAGCGTCGATTTTAAAACAACTAGCCGATTCCCCTAGACAAAATGAGCATCAATCTAAGGGTAAAACATTTTTGGAGGGGGAACTACCGCTTTAAAGGACACTGTCCCTTGACCAAGTCTGTGCCCGGTTTTGTCCCCAGATTGGATTTGAACAGAGGCTGGGGCAATTTCAAAGACGGTGGGCCAGATTCACAAAAGAGATACGACGGTGTATCTCAGATACACCATCGTATCTCGGATTTTTACTAGTCCTATCTATGCACCTGATTCATAGAATCAGATACGCATAGATAGGGCTGAGATCCGACAGTGTCACACTGTGTTACACTGTCGGATCTTTTTTTTGATTTAAAAATGGCGCCGGGGGCGTTCCCGCTGATTTACACTGAATAATATGTAAATCAGCGAGATACGCGAAATTCACGAACGTACGCGGACCCGACGCAGTGTTCTTACGTCGTTTCCGTAGCGCGGTACCCGTCATATACTTACCCCTTCTAAAAGCAGGGGTAAGTATTGTTAAGTATGGCCGTCGTTCCCGCGTCGATTTTGAAATTTCCTACGTCGTTTGCGTACGCCGATTCACGAACACGCGCGTCGCAAGTCCCGCTCACGTCGCAACCACTGACGTCCTATTGACGTCAGTGGGAGCAATGCACGCCGGGAAATTCCCCGGACGACGCATGCGTATTTAAATCGGCGCGGGAGCGCGCCTGATTTAAATATGACACTCCCCTAGCCGCGGAATTTGAATTCCGCTGGGGGAGTTAGGATCCGCCGTCGCAAGTTTGGAGGTAAGTGTTTTGTGAATTTGACACTTTCCTCACAAACTTGCGAGGGCGGATCTTAAAACACATAGGTTACACGGATCTAAAGATCCGCTAACCTTTGTGAATCTGGCCCGGTCAGTGCAGAATTAAAAAAAAAAAATCTAAATTACAGACCCCCGCTACGCCACTAGCTTAGAGGGGGTCTATTTTTTTCCATTATCTGCGCCCCTTTCTGATTATCATGTGCTGGTCCGAGCGGAGGGAAAATTTCTTCAGTTTCAGGGTGCATGCCCATCCAGCTCCGCTCGCATATTCTTCTCTCTTGGCTCAAGTTCCCGGCCAGCCGCCTGCCTGCTTATCTCCTTGCCTTCCCTGGTGGAGTGATCTTCCTCCGCTCCCCACCCAGTAGTAGCCGGAGCCCGGAGAGTAAGGCTTCATTTCCATGGACGTTTTTACAGCCACTTTCTTTAGCCTTTTTTACAGCTTAAAAACGCCTGTCCATGTTATGTATTCATTTATTTTTTTGAATTAATTTTGTTTGAGCGTTTTTTAATGTCTGGCGTTTTTACAGCTCTACTCTGGAGCTTCAGAACGCACTGGTCCTGTTTGTTTTTTTGCAGCTTAAAAACGGCTCAGCCATCTACAGTTCAAAAACGTCATGGTGGGCATGATGCCATAGACTAACATGGAGAGCTGTTTTTAAGCTGCAAAAAACACTCAGAAAAGTGGCTGTAAAAACGTCCATGGAAATGAAGCCTAAGGCTTGACAGGCTGTGAGGTGGGTGGTGGCGGCGGCAGCAATGGGCAGAGAGTCGCTGATTGCCGCCATTACTAGTAAAAAAAAATATGTCCCCAGGTTTAATTAAAAAAATCTGGTCACCTTATCCATGGGACTCCATCCTGCCTCCAGTGGAGATCAGCGCATACCTCCTGACTGTCCCTGAATTTGAGAATACTGCTCCGGTACGTGCTTCAGCTACTCACTGTGGACCCTGGTAATAAGGTGGTTGATCCCTTAGTAGTGACAGCTTCCCCTCTACCTCCGACCACGACAGGTTCTCCGGCCGGCAATACCGTCACTTCTGGTTGGAATGACTTACCCCTGCTTTATGAGGGGTAACTTTACGCCGGCGTATGTCTTACGTAAACGACGTATCTTGATACGCCGGGCGCACGTACGTTCGTGAATCGGCGTATCTAGCTAATTTGCATATTCTACGCGGAAATCTACGGAAGCGCCACCTAGCGGCCAGCGGAAATATGCACCCTAAGATACGACGGCGTAGGAGATACGCTGTCGTAACTCCTTTGTGAATCCGGGCCTAAGAGTCTATATTGAAGAAAAGACGTATGCACAAATCACTTAGTCTTATTTTCAATGCTTTTAATAAACCCAACTTGCAGTAGTAGAGGGATGGAGGGTTAGGGGAAGTTCAGATACCTTATTGCAGATCACTGAGGAACTTTAGGATCCAAAAGACAAATACAACTTTCTATCAGCGGATTTCTTGCACACCCGGATAGGCCTCTCTCACCGACCTGGCAGCCGGTATGATGCACGGACAAAGTCTCTCCCACAGACTTAACGATCGGGATGATGCACGGACAAAGTCTCTGCCACAGACTTAACGATCGGGATGATGCACGGACAAATGCTCTGCCACAGACTTAACGATCGGTATGATGCACGGACAAAGTCTCTGCCACAGACTTAGAAATATATTGAAACTGCTGTATAATCCTCTGCCACCGGATTGTGTGACCAGTAGTTGGTAGATTGAAGCACAGTTACACAGTAAAAATAAAGAAGAAATTCCGCGCTGGAAAATACACAAAAAACTTTAAAAAATGCAAGCCAGCACTGGAGGATAAATTCAAATAGAAATCCCAATAATGATCAATAACAATAAAGTGCAGCGCAAAACATATAAAATTAAGTAATAACACAATTGATGATCAGATAATGTATATAAATTATATATAAAATATATATATATATATAACTCTAATATTAACACAAAAAGAAATCCATAAAAGTGCATCAGTGAAAAAAGTCCAAAAGTGCTCCAAATAATGAAGTGACTGATTGTGATTGAATCTCAAAAAGCTGTGATCGACAGGAAGGTTCCTTCACCAATAGCTAAAGATGGCCCCTCACCTCAGCCATTCGACCATGGCTAGGTCACAAAACTTTTGAAAAACCTCCAAGGTAAGTGTAAGGACACGTCCAAGCTTTAAAGGTTACCAGCAGGCAGCAGACAGCTCAATACTCCCAACGACCACAGAGAACTTTGGTAGTTTTGGTGTCTAAAAGGCCCATAGTTCTTTTATTTCACAAACTTTGAATATATTAGGATGTGGCACGTTGCTTTATACATCCACAGCACCACCCGTACACCGTGGTTTTCAGCAAGTACCTCTAGGCAAGGGGGGCATCAATGGCCTTTCTCAGACAATTCCATCACTAGTCCAGGAATGTATTAAGAGCTTCTCTGTATGAGTCTGCCTGGATCCAGGAGCAGGCATGAAATGGAGGAAATACAGTTCCAGGTTAAAGGTTACTGCTTCTTACAGTTACACAGTACCAGAACCTTTAAGCCATCTACTGTGAGGGTAAATTGGTTTGGGTGAGTCCTCCAAATGAGTCACCAGGCTCTTCTTGAGAAACCAGCCTTCCGCTCGGTTCCCTCCAAGAAAAGTCCTCCCCTGGATCTTCCCAGTTGCTCAGCTTCTTCCCGCAGTCAAGACAGCACAGGACCACCTCTGGATTAGTAGGCCCCCCAGTCAGACTTCTGGGGCCTACATGTAGTACCACAGCCTAGAGCTGGCAGGGCCCGAGGCAGAAGACAGAAATTGTCACATACCTTAGGCCAGGAGGTCAGAGAGAGAATCACATGGCTTCTGTCCCTTAAAGGGTTTGTAAAGGAATTAATTTTTTTAGCTAAATAGCTTCCTTTACCTTACTGCAGTCCTGGTTTCATGTCCTCATTGTTCATTTTTGCTTTGATGTCGCTGTAATTCCTTTCTGTTCTGCACACTTCCTGGTTGTCTGTTTCCTGATAACCATAGTACTGGGAGATTTCTTACTATGGTGACTAATCAAGGAGGTGTGATTACTGTGTGTCTAAAACTTCTCAGCACCAATCCAGTTTCGTTTTACAAACCATCACTGCCCTCTATTGGCTCTCTGGCTCTGTACATCAGAGAACCAGGAAACAACAGCAAAAATGAAACTAAACTGTAGGTACATTATATGATTGGTTTTTATCTATTTTTAATCATTTTTAAAAGGAATCAGTTAACTATTATGGGCCAGATCCACATACATGTAGAACGGCGCAGCGTATCAGAGATACACTACGCCGCCGTACCTTACCTGGCGCATTTCCGAATCCTCAGCGATTTTGCGCCGTAAGTTACGGCGGCGTAGTGCATTTCTGGCGGCAGATTTGAAATTGGGCGGGCTGGGGGCGGGTTTCATTTAAATGAAGCGCGTCCCCGGGCCGAATAAACTGCGCATGCGTCGTCCCGAAAGTTCCCGCCGTGCATTGCGCTAAATGACGTCGCTAGGACGTCATTTTTTTAACTTAGACGTCAGTTACGTCCATCCCTATTCACGGACGACTTACACAAAAAAAAAAATTCCAATTTCGACGCGAGAACGACGGCCATACTTAACATGGCAAGTCTATGTATACGCCGAAAAATACCAGCTTTAACTATACGCCGGAAAAAGCCGACTGCAGACGACGTTAGAAAATGCGCCGGCCGCGCGTACGTTCGTGGATCGTCGTAAATCGCTAATTTGCATACCCAACACGGAAAACGCCACCCAGCGGACGCCGAAGTATTGCATCTTAGATCCGAAGGCGTAAGAAGACGTACACCTGTCAGATCTAACCCAGAAGCCATCGTATCTTGGCTTGAGGATTCAAACTAAAGATACGACGCGGGAAATTTGAAAGTACAACGGCGTATCTACTTCGTCTGTGGATCTGGACCTATGTCTCTATACCCTGTAAACAGTCATTTCAGCTAAAAAAAATGTTTCCTTTAGTGACCCTTTAAATATCCTCTCCCAGAATGCCCAGCTACAAAGAAGCTCCTGATTGGGCTGTTTCCGGGGAAAGAATAGCCAATACACTACACTTAGCTTGCTGTACTTCTCACACTGGCCTGTGGTAAACAACGATACCTACTGGCAACAGTGAGAAATGCACACAACACAGCTAAACTGGAACAGAAGCTAATTTAGCTTTGAAATATAATTTCTGAACTATTTGCAATTCAGACAACACTAAATTTACATTATAACGCCTATTCCTTATGAGCAGGGCACTACATGTGATTGGCTCGTTTACCCTGACTTGTTCATTCCCCGACTTAGTTGGGGTAGGCGGTACACTTTGGTGGGGGTGGGTCAGCCGCGCCCTGTGACATTTGACCTCTGGGAACCTGCCTTTTGACCTTTGACCTCTGGAGGAGGTCCATGTTCCAATTCCTGAGTCCTAGCCATATTCTTTAATGGGAAACCCTAACCCTCTAACCCTAACGCATCTAATCCTCTAACCCTAACCCATCTAACCCTAACCGCTTACCCCGACTTGTTAATTCCCCGACTTGTTAATTCCCCGACTTAGTTGGGGTAGGCGGTACACTTTGGTGGGGGTGGGTCAGCCACGCCCTTTGACCTCTGGGAACCCGCCTTCTGACCTTTGACCTCTGGGGGAGGTCCCTGTTCCATTTCCTGAGTCCTAGCCATATTCTTCAATGGGAAACCCTAACCCATTTAACCCTAACCCTAACCGATTTTCCCAGAAGTCTGCACTAAGATACAAGTCAAATTTCAGGCAGCCCCTGCAACAAAAATGTCCTTTTTGGTGAGATACTCCCAATGGGAAATCACGTCTAAAGTCGGGTGCACACTATAACAAAACGACCGATCGTCCAATTTTCCCCATTCGACCCCTGCAGGTGCAGCAGCTGATTGATAATTATGAAACCACTCCCATTAGATTACCTTACCACATGCTCTATGCACACCACAACTCCCACAGTTCATAGTCCATAGTTCATCTTGGAAGTGAACAAGAGAGGATGTCTTCTTTCCTACATACAGTGGGGCCACGGAAAAAGAATGTAGCCACCTTTTTCGACAGCCCTCTAACAGGAAGTTGGATCAAAGGAGCAAAAAAATGGAATTTGGAAATTTAAGATCAACAGAATGTACTTTTTTTGAGTTAGGAATACATACTTGAATATGACTTCTTTAAAATAGAGTTTAGTGTCACTTTAAAGTGGAAGTAAAGTCTTTTTTTAAGTTTGTACCTTACAGGTAAGCCTATAATAAGGCTTACCTGGGGGTACAGTGAATATTTCCTAAACTTGCAGTGTTTAGGAGATATTTACACGGGATGCAGCCGGTGACATACCCGTGCCATACCTTCAGATCTCTGTGCCGCGGCCGTGACTCTTGCATGCATGCACAGGACGTCATCACGGCTCAGCCAGTCAGACGGCCAGAACATGTTAACCCGGAAGGAAAACTGGGTGAAGATGGAAGCCCTGTCAGCGTACCGCTGGAGGGCTTTGTTCCAAGGTATGCATTTCATAATGTGCTAGTATATGATGCATACTAGCTGTAGCGCTAGCCTCGCAGGAGCCGCTGGTTGTTTTGGGATCGGCGTATTAAGTTACCTCTTACGGTTGTCTAGGGGTGAAGAGTAGATGAGTAAGCGAATGTCCAGTCATCAAATAAAGGTTTTCTGAATGCTTTATTTTCGGCCCAACATGACCAACATCAACATGAAGTAGAGAGAAAAGGTTGATGAAGCAAGAGAACTTTTCAGTATCAGGCCTGGATATGAGAAAGAGCAATCCTGCTCTCAGTAGTAGTAGATACAGTTTGTCGCCACTCTAGCCAGAGTGGGTGAAGTGCCCCCGGACAGACTCCTGCCACGAGCCTGGCAGCCGAAGTGTGACTTTAGGTTGCTGGGAGAAACAGGCCTCTGCCACAGGCCTGGCTCTAGGGCCTCTGCCACAGACCCGGCTCTTGATTGAGCTCAATGGATTGAGCGAATCCTCCCAGTAGATTAAGTTAGGGTCACCGGTTGGCAGTGGAAGTGTACCTGTCTATGTCCCGGTCACCAGATCCCTGATGGTTCGTTCAAGCCCTTTTGGATAACCTGCCTCCGGGTTCTCCTCAAGCCGACCCCCCACCGAACGGCATACAGCCTGGGATCTCCTCAGTAGAAGGTGGACCCAGTCGGTCACTGGGGCCCCTTGTCGGCATCAGTCACTCCAGGCCAGGAGGGCCCAGAGTCTGGAACTCCACGTAGCGCGTGACCCCAGGCAAGGTAGGCCATAGTGGTGGGACCCGCGATGTGCGCACACCCTAAAGGTGGGTGCCAAACCAGGAACCCGCGAAGAACCAAGAAAAATGGCGTCTGCCACAGATATACTCTCCCCCAGCATGCCCCGCGAGGGAAAACTCCTCTAATTGGCTGATGGGGAAAAGTGGCTCTGCCAGAACCCCTCTAGCGCCAACTGCCGCCCAGGGATGGGATCGCATCCCTGGAGTGCAGACTGACCTACAGGACAGTTCAGGAATGACAGCAGCCCAAAATTTAACAAATTATGAATGGGAGCAAAATAACTCTCTCATTCCCCCACTAACTTTAGCGTAGTGCCCATACTGAAAGTAAGGGGGCGCTACATAGCATTATAGCATTGTCTTGCAGGTTATGTTTTTTTTTTTAAAAGGCTGCAGTTTAATACCGCTTTAAGCATGTTATGTGCAGTTTTCAAGGACAAACCCCTATAACTGTTTTTTCCTCCATCTCTCTGTGGAGCTCTCAGAATACCGCAGCACACTACACATCAGATATTTTGAAACTGATCTATTCATCTCCTGCAGGTTATCTCTGTGTACTGCCAATGCATTATGCAGAGAACAACATGTGTCCTCAAACTGCAGACATCCCTGCCCCTCTGTCCAAATCCCGTGGTCTCCTCTTTGCTTTATAATCTCTTCAGGCCTGATGTAAAGGTCTGTACACATAAATGGACAGGTTAAAGGGTAACTCCATCACACAAGTGAAATCAATGCAGGAGCTTCTAAAATGATCTTGGAAGTATTGAAACAATACAATACACCGTGGCAAGGCTTAGAGGGTTCTTTAGGGTGCTTTTTGGTAGAACTTTGGCCTCTCTTGAAGTGACTATTTGCATCCCCCTCTCTGAGATCCATTAGCCACTTAAGGACGGAAGGTGTTTTTCAGATTCGGCTTTTACAAGACTAAAACAGTTTTTTTTGCTAGAAAATTACTTAAAACCCCCAAACATTATATAGATTTTTTTCTAACACCCTAGAGAATAAAATGGCGGTCATTGCAATACTTTTTGTCACACCGTATTTGCGCAGCGGTCTTACAAGCGCACTTTTTTTGGGAAAAAAATCACTTTTTTGAATTAAAAAATAAGACAACAATAAATTTGGCCCAATTTTTTTAAATATTGTGAAAGATAATGTTACGCCGAGTAAAATGATACCCAACATGTCACGCTTAAAAATTGCGCCCGCTCGTGGCATGGCGTCAAACTTTTACCCTTAAAAATCTCGATAGGCGACGTTTAAAAAATTCTATAGGTTGCATTTTTTGAGCTACAGAGTAAGTCTAGGGCTAGATCGCGGCGATACCTCACTTGTGTGGTTTGAACACCGTTTTCATATGCGGGCGCTACTCGCGTATGCATTCGCTTCTGCGTGCGAGCTCGTCGGGACGGGGCGCTTTAAAAAATGTTTTTGTTGTTTTCTTATTTATTTGTATTGATTTTATAATTTTTTACACTGAAATAAAAAAAAAATGTATCACTTTCATTCCTATTACAAGGAATGTAAACATCCCTTGTAATAGAAAAAAAGCTTGACAGGTCCTCTTAAATATGAGATCTGGGGTCAAAAAGACCTCAGATCTCATATTTAGACTTCAATGAAAAAAAAAAAAAAAAAGTGGAAATTTTGTCATTTAAAAAAATGACAACAAAAAAATTGTCTCTTTAAGACGCTGGGCGGGACTGACGTTTTGACGTCACTTCCACCCAGCAAAGCTATGAGGACGGGTGGGGGCCAGTTTGCCCTCAGTCGAGTCCTCACAGATCAGACAGCAGCACCCGATCGCCTCCGCCGCTACCGACGGCTCCGGTAAGCGGCGGAGGGCGCGGGAGAGCGGCAGGAGGGGGGCCCCTCTCCCGCCACCGATAACGGCGATCTCGCGGCGAATCCACCGCAGAGACCGCCGTTATCGTTTACAGGCCCGCCCACTGAAAAGATAGATACCTCGGTTGTGGCAGTAGCTGCTGCCGTTACCGAGATATCCATCTTTAAAAAGAGGACGTATATATACAGTGGGCGGTCGGTAAGTGGTTAAGGGAGGCATTCAAAATCAGGAACCCTTGTTATTTTTGTAGGTTCGGTTTCAGGACCATTCTGAAGATAACTATTCCCACTGTCATGAAACAAGAAAAGCTGCTCCATTTGAGTGAGTCTTTGGTTGATCCCCATACACACTAGTGAGGTGCGATCTCAGCTCGCATGCTGTGTAACATGAAGAAATAATTCCGGGATGGCTGCACTTCCAAAAATCCTTTTATTGAAGCTTCATATGACAAGTGGTTGACAGATGGAGCAGAGGACAAAGAGGTAGACGCGTTTTGCGTAAATATTAGCACTTAGTCATTACCAGGTAATGTACCAGGTTAGTCATTACCCGGTAAAGACTAAGCGCTAAAATATGCGCAAAACGCGTCTATCTCTTTGTCCCCTTCTCCATCTGTCAACCACTTGTCATTTGAAGCTTCAATAAAAGGATTTTTGGAAGTGCAGCCGTCCGGAATTATTTCTTCAATTCCCACTGTCAACTTAGAGAGACAGGGACACAAAACACATTCCTGGATAAGTAGCTCTACTCCAAAAAAAAAGATAGAACTCAAAAGAAAGCACCAAACCAAATACTTTTTAAAATGTGAAAACAAACCGAGCATAATACATCATGGCAAACACACATCAATTTTGGTTGGCACCACTACAGCTGAAGTTTAGAATGCAGAACCAAGTGCATTTGGTGCCAATATTTTTGCTACAGGAGGAGGTAAGTAGACCTGTGGAAGTACACTAGTATAAATTATGTAGCTCAAATATCAAAAGTCAACCTGTAGGTGACCCTCTCTGGCACCGCTGGCTTAACAAAAGTTGATTTTTTTGGTCTAAATAATAACAGCCTCCCGCTGTGTCAGTCTTAACTGTTCAGCGGCCGTCCATTGTAACAAAGCCCCGCCTCCTCCTCATCCGTGATAGACGGAACACTGATAACAGTGCTGGGAAACTGAATCAGTGTTCCGTCTATCACGGACGAGGAGGAGGCAGGGCTTTGTTTCAGTGGAAGGCCGTCGACTGCAGTTGCATGACAAAGCGGGAGGTCAAAGGCACAGTGAGGCTACAGATGGGCACAGTGAGGCTGCAGATGGGCACAGTGAGACTGCAGGTGGGCACAGTGAGGCTGCAGGTGGGCACAGTGAGGCTGCAGGTGGGCACAGTGAGGCTGGTGAGGCTGCAGATGGGCACAGTGAGGCTGCATCTAGATAGTAGCACAAGTATGTTCCATAGAAATTATAACCAGTTAGGACAGTCTGTGTGAACAGAGGACCAGGTACCAAAAATGTAGGACAAGTTGTGGAAGATTGGGGTAGTTTCATTGCTTGAGACCATAAAAAAATCCAGCTCAGGAGAGGAGTATTTTCTCATGGGTTCCCAGTCATTCAAAGTCCAAAAGCACAACCCCAATGGCGAAGTTCATCATCCAGCCGAGGGGTGCTCCAGGGAGCCACTGGTGCTAACAGATCCATTCCTACACAGGGGAAAGACACTCTCCTCTGGACCACAGCCTATTTAACAGGAACCCATGCACCATCTGGGCACGCCTTCCCAGGGAACAGATAGGCCCTACTAAATATTCAGGCCAAAAATTTGCATCCTCCGGCACTAACGTCCAGAAGCTTCTCCTAGATTCAGGGGGAAGTAATCAAGCTCCCAGCCTGTGGAATATTGAGCAGACTGAACTAAACAATTCCAGCTCCTCTGGCTAATGCAGAAGCACCATACTAAATGTAATTGTAATTGTAATTGTTGTATGAATGAACCCTTATAAATCCCGGTAGCTGCAGCCATTGCAGAGTAACTACCGTATTTATCGGCGTATATCGCGCACTTTTTTGCCCTGAAAATCAGGGCAAAATCGCGGGTGCGCGATATACGCCGATACCCGCTTTACCGCGCCGAGTTTTGAATACTGCGCCGACATATACCGAGCGCAGTACACTCGGGTATAGTCGGCCAGTCTCGGCTTCTTCCGCGGTCACGTCCAGGACGTGAGCGTGACAGTTGCCGAGCCTGCCCGAGTGTACTGCGCTCGGTATATGCTGGCGCAGTATTCAAAACTCGGCGCGGGAAATGAGCGGGGAGGATGCCGCAGAAGGATGCCGGACCCGCCGAAGAGGACACCGGACCCGCCGAAGAGGACACCGGACCCGCAGAAGGACACCGAACCAGCAGAAGGATGCCGGACCCGCCGAAGAGGACACCCGAAGCCGCAGAAGGACGCCGGACCCGACGAGGCCGCCGATGGACGCCGCGCAAGACACCAAAACTGTAAGTACAAAAAGAACTTTTTTTTCACAGGATTGGGGGTCACTTTAGGGGTGCGCAGTATACGCGGGAGCGCGTTATACCGCGATAAATACGGTAATCCTTATATGCAGCAGAAGGTTCTCATTTTTACTTTTACTTTCTCTGTATAGCTAAGGTTCTCACTTACGGCCTTCTAAACGCTAAGGCCCCCTCCACCCGGGGTGGGCTCCATTGGAGTTTGCCTGTTCAGCAGGGAATATGTACACTGATCCCCACTGAGCAGACAGATGGCTGGTCTGTGTCTGCTCATGCACAGTGGACACAGACACAGCCTGCTCTTCCCTATGGGCACTCAGATGTAAACGGCCTGACTGTCTGTTTACACCCGACTGCCATCAGATCCACCAGACAGATGGGGGAACAGATCCCCAAATATCTAAATGTGCATAGACTGGCCACAGCTAATCACTTTCACATATACTTTAGAAAACTGAACAAACAATTTTGTTTGCTGCTAAAAGAAAACAACAGTAGATTCCTATAAGAAACACTATAAAGGTATTCATAATACATTCTATTTACAATTCCTGCAAGGTAATAAGAGCCTTGCCTCACTCTCTATAGACTCTATGCAACTTTTTTCCACCCTGCACACTCTCTATAAATGCTAATCCCCATCTCTCCAGGGAATACGCTGCTGGAAATAGCATGCAACTTTTTTCCAAGCTATGCATTCTCTATAGATGTATTCTACATGTCTGTCCTGCAAATGCCCTTATATTTGTAATGCATTGTCCTTATATTTTCTGCCCCCCAATTGAAAGAATACAATATACAAGGGCACTTGTTTGGGCTTTTGGAATCCTTAGTCTAAATGGAATTTTAAAATGATTCACAAGAGTGAAAAAATACTTATACTCACAAAAAAAATAAAAAATTAAATCCCAAAAGTTTGATCCTTTAACGGCCGAGTCATAACCATTAGTCATTGGGCAGAATTGGCGTCGCTTTAACTAACAATTGAACAGTTGTGCAATGTTGCACCCAAACAAAATTGATATCCTTTTTTTCCCCACAAATAAAGATTTATTTTGGTGGTATTTGATCACCTCTGCGTTTTTTACTTTTTGTGTTATAAACAAAAATAGAGCGACAATTTTGAAAAAAAAAAGCTATGGGGTAGATTCAGGTAGGGACCGCGTATTTTTGTGCGGGCGTAATGTATACTATTTACGTTACGCCTCCGCAACTTTGACAGACAAGTGCAGTATTCACCAAGCAAAGTTGCGGCGGCGTAGCGTAAATAGGCCGGCGTAAGCCTGCCTAATTCAAATGTTGAAGATGTGGGCGTGTATTATGTAAATGTATTGTGACCCCACGTAAATTACGCTTTCTCCGAACGGCGCATGCGCCGTCCGTGAAAGTATCCCAGTGCGCATGCTCCAAATTAACCCGCAAAAAGCCAATGCTTTCGACGTGAACGTAAATTACGTCCAGCCCTATTCGCGAACGACTTACGCAAACGACGTAATCAACGGAAAATTTGACGCCGGCCCGACGTCCATACTTAACATTGGCTGCGCCTCATATAGCAGGGGTAAATTTACGCCGGAAAAAGCCTAATGTAAATGGCGTATCTGTACTGCGTCGGCCGGGCGTACGTTCGTGAATTGGCGTATCTAGCTAATTTAAATATTCTAGGCGTAAATCAGCGTACACGCCCCTAGCGGCCAGCGTAAATATGCAGTCTCCTACGCCGGTCGTATCTTAGCAACATTTAAGCGTATCTCAGTTTGAGCATACGCTTAAAGTTGTGACGGCGCGGATTCGTACTTACGACGGCGTATCTACAGATACGCCCGTCGTAAGTCTTTCTGAATCTGGCCCTATATTTTTAACTTTTTGCTATAATAAATATCCCCCCAAAAATATCTAAAAAAAAAAAAATTTCCTCAGTTTAGGCCCATATGTATTCTAATTTTTTTTGGTAAAAAAAAATCGCAATAAGCGTATATTGATTGGTTTGCGCAAATGTTATAGCGTCTATAAAATAGGGGATAGTTCTATGGCATTGGCATTTTACTAGTAATGGCCGCGATCTGTGATTTTTATCGTGACTGCCATATTGTGGCGGACACATTTGACACTATTTTGGGACCATTGTCATATATACAGCGATCAGTGCTATAAAAATGCACTGATTACTGGCAGGGAAGGGGTTAACCACTAGGGGGCAAGGAAGGGGTTAAGTGTGTCCTAGGTAGTGATTCTAACTGTGAGGGGGCTGGGCTACAAGTGACACAACAGTGATCACTGCGCCTGATGACAGGGAGCAGTAGATTACTGTCCTGTCACTAGGCAGAACAGGGAAATGCCTTGTTTACATCGGCATCTTCCCGTTCTGCCGCTCTATGACACGATCGCGGGACACTAGCGGACATAGAGTTTGCGGGTCCCGCGGGCATGGTCACAGAGCTCGCGGCGGGTGCACGCATACTAGGCGGCAGATTTAAAGCAACGTACAAGTACGTTGCTTTGCCTGCCCATGCCAGTCTGCCAACGTATATGTACGTGAGGCAGTGGGCAAATGGTTAAAGACAATTTTTTTTGCTTAAAAATTACCTATAACTTCCAAAACCATATAGATTTTTTAAACGCAGAGTATTATATCACATTAGGCATTGGCAGAAGTGGACTTGGATTCACAATTATATCATTTTTAGCCTGACTAAAAGATTGTCGGGCAGGCTTTCAAGGCATACTGACTCCTTTATGGTAAATGTCTAAAGAAGAGGCCAGCGTGCATCGAAAGTTGCACTCATAGGCGTGCGCACATTGTGTGCAGGGTGTGCCCGGGCACACCCTAATCACCACATGTGATGCCAATTTCCCCCTGATTTCTGGTGCCCCCTGTTACCACCCTGAAGTGCTTCCAGCTTCCCTCTTCTCCTCTCCCACTGGCTGCTGCAGGGGATGTTTCAGGATGAAGTGGAGGGGAAGGGGGCCAGTAAATATCGATTTACCAGCACCTTCCTTTTCTAAATGAACACAGTGAGTGATCTGTACCGATCGCTCTTGTGTTCATTGTTAACTGGGCAAAGTAAACTATGTTTACTATCCTTCAATTTGTGAATGAACAGGAAGCCCCTCAGCACAGACCACTTCCTGTTCGTGTACTGTCCAGTGCAGCTGAGGCTGCAGAGAAAGGGACTGATGAATCAATGTCCTCAATTCCCTTCTCTGTCTTAAAAGTGACATCAGGGGTCTTTTTTAACCCTTAACACTTCACCAAAGCCTCCCAACGGGGGTCCTAAAAAAAATGTTATAAAAATAATAGAACATTTTAAAAAACATTCCACTGCTCTGCTGATACACATGCATGTGTTTGTTTGTGGTCTGGGGTGCACACCCTAATGCAATAGGCTGTGCACACCTATGGTTGCACTACAATCTTTTTATAAATAAATGATATTATTATATTTTTTTATATATAAATAAATCATATCGCTCAAAGACCAAACTTCTACGGACATTTTTATCAAATATATATTTTTAATTTAAAGTACACTAAAACAAATTTAGTGCACACCAACACATACTATCCAGAATGGCAAAAAATATTAATGCCAAAAATTGTACATGCTCAAAAATCTTTACAGCTCACCATTTTATTTTCATTTCCATGGACGTTTTTGAAAGTTTTTACAGACACTTTTCTGAGCTTTTTTTGCAGCTTAAAAACGGCTCTCCGTGTTAGTCTATGGCCTCATGCCCACCATGACGTTTTTGAGCTGTAGATGGCTGAGCCGTTTTCAAGCTGCAAAAAAAAAAAAAACAGGACCAGTGCGTTCTGAAGCTCCAGCCTTAGAGCAGTAAAAACGCCAGACGTTAAAAAACGCTCAAACGCTTAAAAACTTGCAAAAACGCTAAAAACCGCTGCCGCAGCGTTTTTGAGCTCAGCCTTAGAGCTGTAAAAACGCCAGACATTTAAAAACGCTCAAAAATGCTTAAAAACGCTCAAAAACGCTCAAAAAACGCACAAAAAAAAAACATGGACAGGCGTTTTTAAGCTGTAAAAAAGGCTAAAAAAGTGTCTGTAAAAATGTCCATGGAAAAGAAGCCTTATTACTGCGTGTGCGCAGTGTACCTAATATGTGTTGTGCAATTGCTGTGTACTTACACACGCATGTCCTAAGTGAACATATTCCTAGATACAGTATGTGTGTGTGCACAAAAGTATAGGGGGGGGTCTCCTTTTTTTTTATTACTGCGTTATATTTTTACTATTTCACTTAGCTTTCTAATTAGCCTCTGTAAAAGCATGGTGCAGATACATATTTAAAACATGCTTAAAGGGGTTGTAAAGGTACAAATTTTTTTCCTAAATAGCTTCCTTTACCTTAGTCCTTAGCAGGGCTTTCTCTCCCCCTCTCCCTTTGGCTCAGACCCTTTGTTGCCCGCTCACCACAATTACTTGTAAACACAGAAGTCTGGTTTCTGTGTTTACAAGTGACAGTTCTGCACTCTGTGTGTAACCACCTGAACTCTGCACTCTGTATGTAATGCAATCCTGGTATTTAATGCCCCTTTAATACCCTTCTACTGTTTGTGAAATCTGAACGGGGTCGTGGTTGAGTTCCTGCACCTATTTTCTGAGAAAAAAAGCCTTCGATTTTGCTTTTAAATGTCCTTAATTCTTCTGAGAAATCCTCACTTCATGTTCTTCTGTCTGTAACTCCACACAGTAATGTGAGGCTTTCTCCCTGGTGTGGAGTGTCGTACTCGCCCCTTCCCTTGGACTGCAGGAGAGTCAGGACGCCCACTAACACACAGCTCCTTTCTCTATCTGCAACGTAGAGAGCGTCCTGACTCTCCCGTAGTCCAAGCGAAGGGGCGAGCACGACACTCCACACTAGGGCGACCACATTTCCAAACTGCCATTCAGGGACACACCCCCTCTCTCAGCTTCCCCAAAAAAAGATGAGGGGGCGGGGGGAAATGTAGTCTCGGGGTTGTGCCGATTGCCACCAGATGCAGTGCCACTGCCACTCCTTCTGCATGAGCCGCGTGCGTAGAAGGAAAGGAGTGGCGTCACTATCTGGAGAATCACACCAGTCCCTGCTGCTTGCCGTTGGGTGCCGGGGAAGAAGGAGGTGTAGAGGTGGGTGGGGACAGCAGCGCTGCACTAGGCGCAGGCCTCGCTCCCGGCCTCACTGTCTGAGAGTAAATTGTCATTGGTTGCAAGACGCCAGGCAGCGCCGACCCTAGCAACCAGTTCTGGAAATGTAGTTATTAGTTAGTAGGGGGTGGCTGTGTCCTCTATTTAATTCCGGGACATTGTATTGTCCCAGAATAAGGTTGCCCAGGACCCAGGACAGACATATCAATTACGGGACAGTCCCGGGCAATCTGGGACATGTGAGCACCCTACTCCACACCAAGGAGAAAGCCTTGCATTACTGTGTGGAGTTACAGACAGAAGAGCAGGAAGTGAGGATTTCTCAGAAAAAATAAGGACATTTAAAAGCAAAATGGAAGGATGAGGTAAGTGAAGGAGGACTGCACTAAGGTAAAGGAAGCTATTTAGGAAAAAAAATGTACCTTTACAACCTCTTTAAAGGGGTTGTAAAGGCAGAACATTTTTTTCTGAATACATTTTAAGCATTAAGATATTAAGATAAAAGGCCTTCTGTGTGCAGCAGCCCCCTCAGCCCCCTTAATACTTACCTGAACCCCATCTCTGTCAGCGATGTCCAAGAGTCCCTCGGCCCTCTTGGATTCTCCCTCCTGATTAGTTGAGACACAGCAACGGCGCTATTGGCTCCCGCTGCTGTCAATCAAAGTGAGTTAGCCAATCAGGAGAGAAAGGGGGTGGGGCCGAACTGTAGCTTTGTGTCTGAATGGACACACAGAGCTGTGACGGCTCTTCACCTCTCCCCCCTCCCTCTGTGCAATCTTCACACAGGTCCCAGAAGATTGCCCAGCCAATCACAGCGTGCAGCTCGCGCATGCGCAGTGTGTGCTCGGCTGTGAAGTCACAGCCAGGCGCCTACAGTCAGAATGCCGGTGATCTGCCGATATGGTTCCGGCTATCGTGAAAGTTCCTGCGCAGGCGCAATCTGATCTGCCGAGATGGTTCCGGCTAACGGGAAAGTTCCTTCAAGGACTGCGCAGGCGCAAACTTGCCGACGGAAATCTCCGAACCTCGGCCGGCATCCAGGGAGATGTGGATTTCGAGGAAAGTCGCCAGTCGGCCTTACGTCCTCGCTTCGACGGATCGCTCCGCTTGCTCGGCCTCCTGGCTCTTTTTTTAACATCCTCCAATCCACGGGGATGTTAAAGAATGAGCCTGGATGCCGGGCGAGGTTCGGAGATTTCCGTCGGGAAGTTTGCGCCTGCGCAGTCCTTGAAGGAACTTTCCCATTAGGGGAACCTTAAGGACAAGTCACCGGCGCCGTGGAGAGGAGGGGGAGAGGAACGGGGCTTCGTACACCCGCATCGCTGGACCGTGGGACAGATGAGTGTCAGATTATTAAAAGTCAGCAGCCACACTTTTTGTAGCTGCTGACTTTTATATGGGTGGAATTCACAGGTTAAGAGAAACCATATATAAAACAAATATAGAAACACTGCTCATAGATTCGGGCTAGGGCCCCCCAGAGGGATCACTGACGTACAATTTACACAATGCTCTAGTGTTCTAGTTGCCGCTTAGAGGATTCGACAGGGCATCTTTCCTGCACTGTTGTCAACGTGTTTCACAGTCACTACCACTTCCTCAGGACAGAACAAATGTTGTAAAATACACTAAACAAAATAAAAAAGACTTTGATATCAAAAATATGTTAATTATTCAAACTAAAAAGAGAGACAGGTATGCCGTTGCTAGATTGCCTGGAAATATCAGCGAATGCTTGGTTACTTTGAATTCTTTATTTATTTTTATTTTTTTTTGAATTGTGTTTATTAGATTTTCAGGATATAATGATACAAACATTCATATGAAGAGAGCATATACATTTTATGCATCTAAGAACCATCAATAAGACAGAATAAAAGTATTTTCAAATTGACAAGCAGAAAGTAGTCTAAACTGTGCACTGTAGCACATAACAATGAAAATGAATCACGAAGGGGAAAGGAAAAGAAAAGGTAGGGGAAGAAAGTGTATAGCTAAGTCCAATAATCAATTATTGGCAATTTAAATCAGGTCTAAGATAATACACCATGAAATAAGAAGTATACATATTGCAGTGGTATAAAGCAATATCGGTGTCACATTGGATTTTCAAGGTTTTATTAACTTCAGATATTCGGCCGATGTCTTAAAGTGTGACCAACATGACCACATATCAATGTAAGCTTTAGATGAGTCCCTTGATTGGTGTATAAGTTCTTCCATGCTGGCAATGTGGTTAACTCTGCGCAACCATTCCGAAATGGATGGCGGGAGAGTTTGTTTCCATTTGATAGGGATACATAGTCTCGCTGCGTTAATTAAGTGTATAATTATGGTGTTTTTGTAGGTCGAGTGGGAGAGGCTAGAAAGGTGTAGCAGGTATTGTGCTGGAGTGAAGTCAGGAGTAAAAGTAGTAATATGCGTAATCAGTCTATGGACTTCCTTCCAGAATTTGGCAATTGCTGAGCATTCCCACCATATGTGTAATAAGGTCCCTGGGGCAATGTTACATCTCCAACACAAGGGAGATGTATCTGGGTTGAATTTATGTATAATTGAAGGGGTTCTATACCAGAATTCTTTATTTTTTATATTGAATAATAACAAATTTTTTTATACTAATGTCAACAAACCTCACTCCAGATCTCCTGAGATTAGAGCTTACACTGCAGATATACAGATATGAGGCTATAGGCACAAGCACATTCAAGAGTTCTGCTACTTTTCAGATGGAATTCCAGGCCAAAGGTAAATTTTCAGGGTACTGCTTTGGGCACAAACATAAATAAATTCCAGGTATGGATATGTTATACATAGTGACATTGATCCAGCTTGGCCAATGCCCCTGGAACCTGGCCCAGTCCTGTGGTGAGTGCCACCCTGTTGCGTTGTAAACACAATAGATTGGTTGCTCAGCACATGTGCCATTAATAGATTTCCTTGCACTTCTGAATGAATACAACGCATTCTCTGATTAGATGAGAGTGTGACGTCGCCACCCCACCTTATCCAATCAGCAGGGCTGCCACTCGGAGTGAGAGCTAGAAGCAAGTGGAGATCACTGGAGTAGCAGTATCTACTTCAGTGATTTCCAGTCTCCAGGGGCATTGCCCACATATAGTATACACATAAGTACATTGGTCCAAGCTGGACTTATGTAACTATTTGTAAAATATCAATATCTGGAATTCTTCAACATTTCTTGATGTTCCCATAACAAATCATCACTTTTTGAGTTCAGTTCTACTTTAATATGCAACAAATGATTGATGCTTTTTATCACCACCACTTTGCCTACCCGTGTTTCCCCGAAAATAAGCCTGGGTCTTATATTAATTATGCCAACAAAAGACACAGTAGGGCTTATTTTCGGGGTAGGTCTTACTATGTATTGTGCTGTCTTCTCTCCCCCTCTCCCTCCCTGCCTGTCAGGAATCCCCAGTGTGAACTGAGTTAAAATGCTTGTAAAATCCTACAATCCACTCTATTACAGTATTATACAGGGTGGGCCATTTATATGGATACACCTTAATAAAATGGGAATGGTTTCCGCCATGGTCACCACCCATCTTGAAAAGTCCCCCCCCCCCCCTTACATATACTAATGTGCCACAAACAGGAAGTTAATATCACCAACCATTCCCATTTTATTAAGGTGTATCCATATAAATGGCCCACCCGGGTGTATCCATACAAATGGCCCACCCTGTATAATGTACAATGTGCGTGTTCCTGTAATATAATTGTGCCAAATAACTTTGTTATAGCGCCATTCTGTGCTTCTGTGACCCGCCGGAGCTCTCTTCCCCACAATTATATTACAGAAACACACACATTGTACATTATATACTACTGTAATAGAGTGGATTTTAGGATTTTACAAGCATTTTTAACTAGGGCTTATTTTCGGGGTAGGTCTTATATTGCAGCCCTCCTGGAAAATAATGATAGGTCTTATTTTCAGGGTAGGTCTTATTTTTGGGGAAACAGGGTATATACTGGCTTTTCAAAATAACAAAAACAATAATTTAGAGGTTGAATGAATATAATTTTTTTGATATTTATCAGTAAATTTACAGATGTCCTTACATTAGACCAACAAGATGGACAACTGAGGAGGGAAGATGGAGGGATTTGGCCCTAAAAGATGGACAGGCCCTCCAAATGATAGCCAATTGGGAGCTATATATGTGGAACCATCAGTAATTTCTTTTTAGGTCAGGAGTTTGTTAATGGTATTCCAATACTGGACGACTGAAGACTGAAAAAGCACTGCCGGATTGGATGATTCTTGGTTTCTGCTGTAACATGTGGGCTTTGCCATCATAATTTAGTGTACAAAGTCTAAATCCATTGACCCATTCTGTCTTGTGTTCTGGCTGGTGGTGTAAATGTGTGGGGAATGTTCTCTTGGCAAACGGCTGCATTCACACCTAGGCGTTTTGTCGCCTGAAGCGCGACGCTCAAAGACGCTAGAGGGGAAAAATAACATTATTCTCTATGGAGATGGTTCACATCTCCACGCCGAACGCTGAAACGCAGAACGCCTGTAGCTCAAACAAGTTCTGGACCCTTTTTTGTCGCGCGTATCGGGCGGTTTGGGCGTATTTGAGCGTTTCCATTTCTCATAGAAAGTAACGGAAACGCTCGATTCAAGCGACTTGCGCGACAACGAGCGTTTGCTATAGGCGTTTTGACGCTTTAATCAATAGAACTTTTCACCCAGGCAGAAGATAAAAAAAATCTACCAACATAGCAACAAGTGATGAAAAGATGATAATTTTTCCTATTGGCTAAAATAAAAAACGTCAAAGTACAAAAACGTCGGACAACGCTGTATGCAAACGCGCAAATAAGCATGAATACGCGCGACAAAACGCCGGAAAAAAACGCCTAAAAAAACGAATGAACGACCGACGCACAGGTGTGAATGCAGCCTTAGGCCCTGTACACACGACCGGATCTATCGCGGATCTGTCACGGCGATGGTGCAGCCACGTCACCGCGGATGTTTTCCGCGCAGATTTTGATCTGATGGTGTGTACAGCCATCAGATCAAAATCCGGAGGAAAAATGTCCGATGGAAATGGTCCATCCTTGAGTCCGTCCCCCTGATCTACACTCAGGGCACTGGAAGAATGGATTCCAATGTATGATTATTATTTTTTAGAAGCACATGATCTGAGCTAGAGGCTCTAGTATGCTTAAAAAAAGGGTGGACTTGGAGCGCAGAGCACTGCACCCGAAGCCCACCCAGTTGTGAGACAATAGCAAATTAATAATCACTATTGTCACACTGATTCTGCCTCTCAGCCTCCTGAGACCCTCTTCCTGATTGGCCAAAAGGAGAAGCTACCCTATTGGGAGAGGGAAGAGATGCCACGCCATGATGGTGAGGAGACGCAGGGGAAGCTGGCTGGCCATTGCCTGGAGGGAAGCGCTGCCCGGGGTAAGTGTTGTGGGTGAACCGACCAACCCCGACCAGGGTGGAGGGTGCTGGGAACCTGACTGGGGGTGGCTGGCTGTGCACTGTTTGCCGCCCCCCCAAGAAAATATACCACCGGCTGCCACTGACTGCAGGGGAGAATTTTCAAGTTTCCTGGAGTTGGACTTTAATATAAATAAATATCTTTGATAACAGGGGGTCACAAAACAGGCATTCTCTGTTCCATTTATGTGTAGAGCCTCTGGGCCAGATTCTCGTATATCCTGCGGCGGCGTCGCGTAAGCTATTTACACCACGCCGCCACAACTTACCGGAGCAAGTGCCGTATTCCTTAAACACTTGCTCCGTAATTTGCGGCGTCGTAGTGTAAATGGCCCAGCGTATGGCCGCGTAATTCAATGGGGGTGGCTTCTATTCAAATTAAGCGCGCCCCCGCGCCGATTGAACTGGGCATGCGCCGGGCTGAAAAATAGTCCAGTGCGCATGCTCCAGCTCATGACGGAAAACGTCAATGACGCCGACGTGAGCGTCATTGACGTAAAGTCGTATTCAAGAACGACTTAGGAAAACGACGTAACCGACGGAAAAAGACGCGGACCCGACGCCATACTTAACTTGGCATACGGCGGACTGGCGTAAGGTTACCCCTCATATAGCAGGGGTAACCTTTTGCTTACGGAAACGACGTAAGCGACGACTACGCGACGCAAATTTGTTCGGGAATCGGCGTATCAGGCTCATTTGCATAGTCAAATGAGACCTGAACGTAAACGCCACCTAGCGGCCGGCGTCGCATTACATCTAAGATCCGACGGTGCCTTACACCTGTCGGATCTTGGCCGTATCTATGCGAAAATGATTCTAGGAATCACTCGCATAGATACCCGGGCTCAGAAACAGAGATACGACGGTGTTTCCTGAGATACACCGTCGTAACTCTTCCGAGAATCTGGCCCTCTATGTCACTCGATTTTGGGTTTAAATATCTATTTATCTCTATATTCCTAATACATAATATACACAGCAGAATGTGTAATGATTACATGACCCAGAAAACTCCAATATTTCTTGTATATTACAAATCAAGAATCTTATTTGCAGGTGCCCTTTGTGCTGTCCATTTTTTGCCAATTGCCAATTTTCAATCCATTAATTTCATTAACGTTTTATCCACCAGGAATTACAAATTCAATTAAAAGTAATTGCCAGAAACAAAAGTAATTTACCACCCACAAGTTTAATCGACCTCCTGAATCATGTTGGTTGTAAAGTCGAAATTAGGCTTGTAGAACGTGCTTGCCAGTATGAATTTTTTTTCTTTTTTTTTATAGGAAATTTCGAAAGATCCAAAACTCAGGAAAATTTAAATAATGGCAAATAATAAAGGTCCTAGAGTATGACAACTAGAGCATATAGTAATAAATTCCACTTTTTTATAATTCACAGTCAGAGGCAATCATACCATGCTGGTATTAAGACATATGTGGCCATTTTTTTTTATCACCATGTGCTTTATATGTTTGTCTGTTTGATTTGGTGCACAGATGTTCTTTTGTACTCCTGACGAAGCTTGTTTTATGAGCGAAACAAGTTTAGTTAGTTCACTGCACCTTATTTATTTATTTTTCACTTTAATTTTGGGGTGAGGTATGGTTTTACTAGGATGGGGATTGCGTAGTATTTCATAATGGGATTATTTTTTTATTAAGACCGAGTGGCTTGGAAACATGACACCATACCACGGTAATTGGCTAGTCAAATTGATATTGTTTGGGTGGCTGCAATATACCTTTGTAGACATAGACCAAGAAGATACCTGGTAGATAACCATACATCACTGGTCAGTCAATTGGATAGTTATAAATTGCAGCAGGAAGGTGGATTTCAAATATATATTTTGTGTTAACCTTTCAATAGTCCCCTCTTCACCCTTACAGTGTTATTGTGGATTTAATTAATGTAAGGATAGTCTAGCACATCATTACAGGCCACTGGCCAGTCCATCTAATGGTGCTACTCTATAGCACAGGGATCTTCAAACTACGGCCCTCCAAATGTTGCGGAACTACACATCCCATGAGGCATTGTAAAACTCTGACATTTACAGACATGACTAGGCATGATGGGAATTGTAGTTCCTGAGCAACTGGAAGGCCATAGTTTGGAGCAGTGGCGGCTGGTGCTCAAAATTTTTGGGGGGGCGCAAACGGAAAGAAAAATTGCAGACTCACTGTGCCCATCAAATGCAGCCATTGTGCCATCAATTGTCACCACTGTGCCATGCCATCAAACGCAGCCACTGTGCCATTAACTGATATGGCGGCACTGATGGGCACAGATGAGATGGCACTGATGGACATCGATGAGGTAGTACTGACGGGCACAGATGAGGTGGTACTGATTGGCGGCGCTGGTATGCGGCACTGATGGGCGCTGATATGTGGCACTGATGGGCACTCATAGGCGGCACTGATGGGCACATGGGCGGCACTGATGGGCACATGGGCGGCACTGATGGGCACACATAGGCGGCACTGATGGGCACACATAGGCGGCACTGATGGGCACTCATGGGCGGCACTGATGGGCACTGTGGGGTGGCACAGATGGGCACTGTGGGGTGGCACTGATGGGCACTGTGGGGTGGCACTGATGGACACTGTGGGGTGGCACTGATGGACACTGTGGGGCGGCACTGATGGACACTGTGGGGCGGCACTGTTTTCCTTTTGTTGCCAGTCAGTGCCCATTTGTGGGCACTGATTGGCATCTTTATTTTTTTTTTTCCAGACTTTTTTTTTTTTTCAAACTTTTTTATTTTTTTTTCAAACTTTTATTTTTTTTTTTAAGACTTTTTTTTGCCCCGTTTTTTTTCTTCTTGCCCTTCCCTGGTGGTCCAGGGTGGGCTTTCCTGGTGGTCCATGTGGCGATCCGAGGGGGGGCTGCGCTGATAAACAATCAGCGCGACCCCCCCCCTGTCAGGAGACCCCCCCCCTCTGTTAGACGCGAGTGAGGAAGAGCCATCGACGGCTCTTCCTGTTTACATCGTGATCAGCCGTGATTCGACACGGCTGATCACGTGGTAAAGAGTCTCCGTGAGAGACTCTTTACCGAGATCGGTGTTGCGGGGTGTCAGACTGACACCCCGCAACAACGATCGCCGCGATGCGCGCCCCCGGGGGCGCGCAGCGGCTCAGAATCCTGAGGACGTCATATGACGTCCGGTCAGGATTCTACAACCACTTTGCCGACGTCAATTTGTCATTGGCGGGCGGCAAGTGGTTAAATTGGGCATGGATGGGCGGCATGGATGGGCACTGGTAGGTGGCACTGATTGGCATCCATTATTATTTTATGATTGTCATCCCTGGTGGTCTAGGGTGGCATACCTCTGGTGGTGGTGGTGATCAGCACAACCCTCCCTGTCAGAGGAGCAGCCGATCGGCTCTCCTCTACTCGCGTCTAACAGACGTGAGTGAGGAAAAGCCGATTACCGGCTTTTCCTGTTTACATCGTGATCAGCCGTGATTGGACACGGCTGATCAAGTGGTAAAGAGTCTCCGTCAGAGACTCTTTACCTAGATCGGTGTTGCGGGGTGTCAGACTGACACCCCACAACAATGATCGCCGCGATGCGCGCCCCCGGGGGCGCGCAGCAGCTCAATATCCTGAAGACGACATATGACGTCTGGTCAGGTTATCGAAACCACTTTGCCGCCTTCATTTTGTAATAGGACGATCGGCAAGTGGTTAAGACCCAATTAGCCAAGATGAGAAGCGATCGTATTGGCCGCCGAAGACGAAACCACTGAAGAGGAGGAGACGCAGGGTGAAGCCGACCGAGGAGGAGGAGACGCAGGGTGAAGCCGACCGAGGGGGAGGAGACACAGGGTAAAGCCGCAGAGGAGGAAGCCGCCGAGGAGTTTGTTTGCCGCCGCCCCTCCAAAAAATGACCAGTCACCACTGTTTGAAACACTGCTGAGAGGGAATTCTCTTGTTTCCAATTACACCCCTATTTGATATAATGTGAGGAACATATAGATACCTATTGGGTGGGATCTCCACCTCCATTGTTGCAGTAGTGGAGAAGAAATTATATATTATTGTCTCCCTAATGCTCATGTCCCCTACCCTAAAAGTATACACACTAACACACACTTGTTTCGCCTGATTTATTTAAAAATCGAATAAAGGTGAAGTCTTTTTCTGCCCCATTGGCTATTGGTGCATGGGTATACGCACCCTCATTTTTTAGTTCTTTTGTGTATCCGCTTGCCAGTTCAAGAGAGCTAGTGTAATATAGAAGGCAATTTGTTAACCTATTAAGACATGTGTGGTGCTAATATCAACGTAGTAGTTATCGGTCCCCCTTTGGTACAGGAGGAGAAAACTAACCTACAGCTTGGATGACTCTTAATATCGCACACGATCGGGCCTTTGCCCGGCCAAATCACATGGAAATTCCTACGGAATTCCATCGGAAAAAAATAGAACAATAACCAGTAAACTTTTTACAATTGTTTTTCTTATCTATGCTTCTACATTAACCATTTAAAAAATTGCTAAATTTATAGAGAGAAGAACTGTCAATAGCAAAAACATTTTTGTTTATACAACTGGAATGACAGTTTCAAAAGAGTTTATCAAAACAAATGTTGATGGAAATTGTGTTAAATTGAAGTAATCTCGTAGAAAGTGTTCTAGGTTTGATCATGCAAATTTGGGGGTAGATTCAGATAGATAAGCGGCACTTTAGATCCGCGTAATCTATCTGATTTACGATCCGCCGGCGCAATTTTGAGAGGCTAGTGCAGTATTCACAAAGCACTTACCTCGAAACTTGCGCCGGCGGATCGTAAATCCCCCGGCGGAATTCAAATTCCGTGGTTAGGGGGAGTGTAGTATTTAAATCAGGCGCATCCCCGTGCCGATTTAAATGCGCATGCGCCGCCGGCTAAATTTCCCAGCGTGCATTTCTCCCAATGACGTCGCTAGGACGTCATTGGTTTCGTCGTGAACGTAAATTACGTCCATCCGTATTCGCGACTGACTTACGCAAACAACGTAAAAATTAAAAACTCGGCGCGGGATCGACGGCCATACTTAAAGCGGATGTGCCACGGGGAAAAAATATTAAAAGCCAGCAGCTACAAATACTGCAGCTGCTGACTTTTTATATTAGGACAGTTACCTGTCCTGGAGTCCAGCGCCGATCGCAGCAGAGCACGAGCGATCGCTCGTCTCTCTGCTGCTCCCCCCGCCATCCACGCTGAGGGAACCAGGAAGTGAAGCGCTGCGGCGATTGGCTCACACGCTGTGTGCTGGGAGCCGAGTGTTCCCAGCACACAACGGGCGACAGACGGGAAGTCAGAAAAACCCGTCTTTTGCCCGTAGCGTGTGGCCGGAAGTGGGTGCAAATACCTGTCTTTAGACAGGTGTCTGCACCCCCCTCCCCCTGAAAGGTGTCAAATGTGACACCGGAGGGGGGGAGGGTTCCGATCAGCGGGACTCCACTTTAGGGTGGAGAACCGCTTTAACATTTGCTACCCCTCATATAGCAGCGGTAACTATCCGCCAGAAAAAGCCAAACGCAAACGACGTAAAAAAAAAACGACAGGCGGGCGTTTGTTTCTGAATCGGTGTATCTCCTCATTTGCATATTCGTCGCGAGTAAAACACGAAACGCCACCTAGCGGCCAGCGAAAGATTGCAGCCTAATATCCGACAGGGTGTAAGTCACTTACACCTGTCGGATCTAAGGGAGATCTATGCGTAACTGATTCTTATGAATCAGTCGCATAGATCCGACCGTCGGATCTCAGAGATACGACGGCGTATCAGGAGATACGCCGTCGTATCCCTTTGTGAATCTCCCCCTTGGACTCCATTTCATTGTGGTCAATTGTAGCCACCATTTTGAGTTTTCAGTTAGTTGACAATATTGACCAAAAACTGGAATCGGTCAATTAAATTGTCATGTGCATGGCCAGCTTTATATACGAAGATCTGAAAACCAAAAATCCAACCTGTTAAAACTGTAGTTACATCAATGCAAGAAGAATTCTGGTTGCTGCATGTTATTCTACACAATGGGGGTTATTAACGAAAGGGAAATCCAGTTTGCACTTGAAATTGCACTGAAATTGCACTTGGAAGTGCAGTCGCTGTAAATCTGAGGGGTAGATCTGAAATGAGGGGAAGCTCTGCTGATTTTATTATCCAATCATGTGCAAGCTAAAATGCTGATTTTTATCTTCCTTGAATGTCCCCCTCGGATCTACAGCAACTGCACTTCCAAGTGCATTTTTAGTGCAATTTCAAGTGCACTTTGCACTTGTAGTTTGCACTTGTAGTGCAAAGTGGATTTGCCTTTAGTAAATAACCCCCACTGAATGCATTTTCTTGGGCATACATGGGGACATGTCTGTCCTAACAGACGGAAGACAACTGCTTTTCTTCGATCATATCTGTACCCATCTCCATCACAACTGTTCTGTACCTTCTTTAGAGATTTGGTGGTGTCAGGTCGGTAGAATTGTTTGGTTTAAGCCCACTTTTAGGGCTGCCCCTTTAAATGGGTCCACAAAACTTTAAGTGGGTCTCTCAGATAGGGTGCTGTGTATACTGGTAAAAGTAGTTTCAAGGGATTATAGGTCCAACCTTAAAGGGGTTGTAAAGGTAAAAGTTTTTTCACCTTAATGCATTCTATGTGTAGCGCCTGGTTATTTCCAGGTACCGGTGCTGGTTAAATTTAGAGAGGGATCAGAGTGTTAACTGACTCTGATCCAATTGTTATGTTCAAATGTGGGTCTCTGTCTCAGCTTGGCTGTTCTGTGGGCTCATTCTATTGCTTCTGGGGTGTTGTTCCCACCCCAGGACGATAGGTGGCAGCAGTGAAGTCGAGGTTTGGGTGCTCTTTCCCAGCAGCCAATCAGGAGAGAATTTCCTCGCTGGGCATGCTGGGGGAGGGTATTTATGGGGCATACGCCATTGGTCTGGTTCTTCTTCTTTGAGTGCGGCGCCCACCTTTAGGGTGACTGCATCACGGCGCCCCAGCAAAATGGCCTTCCAGGCCAGGGTGAACGTGCCACGCAGTGTTCCTGATTCCGGGACCATGTTGGCCCTGATCATTTGAGCTGTGGCGGGGAGCCCGGTAGTCAACTGGGTTCCCAATTCTGAAGATCCCAAGCGAGGAAGCCGTTTGGTGGGGAGTCCATCTGAGGAGAGCCAATGAGAGGCAGGCGATCCAAAAGGGTCTCGACAAACCACTGGGGATCAAGGTAACCGGACACTGAGAGGTTGGTCACCTATCAGTCGGTAACCTGTAAGCTATTTGAAGGAGATCCAGGCTAATTCTATTAAGGAGAATCACCTCCGTTATCTCAATCCTAAGGAGGGTCTGTGGCAGAGACTTTTCCACTAAGTTCCGAGTGATACTCTGGCTGCCAGGTCAGTGAGAGAGACCTGTCCAGGTACGCTAAGTCCACTTAGGCAGGAGTGGCGCAATAAGAATTACATGTGTGAACCGGACTGTTTCCCTACTATTACGCCTGAATCTGCTGTTCTCTTTCTACTATTAACTCTACCTTACCTGGCTGGGTAATAAAGAGCACAGAAAAGACACCTGTCGTGGACATTCTGTTACTACTACATTCACCATACACCCTTAGATGGCGGAGGAGCCATGAGGTAACATGCCACCCAAAACAAACCAGCAGCTCCTTCGGGGGTAATGCTACATATGCAATAAGGTGAGAAAACTTCCGACTATACCGCCCCCCCCCCCAGCCCCCCGTTATACTTACCTGACCCCTCGAAAGTCCCGCGATCGGCCCCAACATCCTCTTCGCCGCTCAGCCTGGCCGTTGATTGGCTAGAGCGGATGGATTGAAAGCAGCGCAGCCATTGGCTGGCGCTGCTGTCAATCACATCCAATAACGCGGCGCGCCGAGGGGCGGGGCCGAGTGATACAGTGAGCGGCTATGGCCGCTCGGCGTATCACGGGAGCGTGCCCGCAAGGACTCGACACAATGCAAGGGAGCTCACATGAATGTGTGGAGTACTTGCGCATAGGACCAGAGACAGCCACCGAGGGACCCCAGAAGACGTGGAACGGGGCCACACTGTGCAAAATGAGCTGCACAGTGGAGGTAAGTATACCATGTTTGTTATTTTTAAAAAATTTAAAAATTTCCTTTACAACCCCTTTAAGCTGACCCTTCTCCACAACCACCTTACCTTATGCTGAGCCTGTCTTTACCTCACACTCCCCACAGCACAGGGTATGCCTATATATAGCCTCTCTAGGTCCAATATGGCTGCCCAAGTCTCAGGAAAACTCTATGGGCCGGATTCAGGTACATTGTCGTATCTTTGTGCCGGCGAAACGCATCTCATATGCGCTACACCGACGTAACATTGAGAGGCAAGCTGAGTATTTACAAAGCACTTGTTCCCATATTTACGCCAGCGTAACGTAAATAGGCCGGCGTAAGCCCGCCTAATTCAAAGTAGGCAGGTAGTGGGCGTGTTGTATTAAAATGAATCGTGACCCCATGTAAATGCATGGCCGTACGAACGGCGCATGCTCAGAATCATGTCGCATATACTCCCTAAGATACGACGGCTCAATGCGTACGACGTGAACGTAACTTACACCCAGCCCCAGTAAAATACGACGGCTGTTCCGACGTTTCCGACGTCCATACCTTAACATGACTTACCCCTGCTTTATGAGGGGTGAACTTACGCCGGACGTACGCCTTACGTAAACGGCGTAGATTACTGCGACGGGCGTAAGTACGTATGTGAATCGGCATATCTTGCTCATTTACATATTCGATGCGTAAATTAATGGAAGCGCCCCTAGCAAATATGCACCCAAGATACGACAGCGGAGGAGACTTACGTCGGTCGTAGGAAGCCAAAATTCAGGCGTATCTTGTAATGTGAATACGGCACATAGATACGATGGCGCATCCTAGAACTTACCAACAGATACGTCGGCATAAGTTCTCTCTGAATCCGGCCCATAGTTTATTCAGACACAGTCTCCCCAAAGATGGCCACAGGGAGCCCAGTGCAGAGAATAAGCCAGTTCTCTACAGGTTTCCTGCAACTCCCTCTTGCATCCCAACTGCATTGCTGCTCGTAATGCCGGGAAATGACAATGCTGAATAATCGCTCACCAAATGCCTTGTTCAGCATGAACTGGCATTCTCGGCCCCCAGAAGGCAATTTATTATGTATGATATGATCACCCAGGGAGCATTGGAGAGATGTACCAGAACAGCTTTAAAAATGCAAAAAGAAATGTTAACAATATGCTAAAGCTTGGTAAAGCTAGCTAAGCATGGGCAAGCAATAGCAGGCCCTATCACTGGTTAGGCTCCTTTCACACGGACGGATAGAATGGTGCTTTTAGCTGTGGATTTTAAATTTTTCTACCGCAGCTAAAAGCACACAATGCTTTCCTATGGCCACATTCACACACAGCGTTTACCAGCGATTTTGTTACATGTGGTTTGGTGCGAAAGAAAAAATAGAATTTAATGCGTCCAGGTGCGATGTAGCGCAGCTATATTCATCTAACCGCAGGTATTGGCAGTCTTTTTTTGTCAACTGTGGATAGCGGCGTGAGAAAAAAAAAAGAACAACAGGAAGCACATCATAATCATTAGGTATACCTGGGAAATGACACAGGAAGTACTAGGGATAGAGGAAAGAGGAGAAGACAGCATGGTGGCTAGAGACATCTTTCATGAGGCCATTATAGCCCTGGTGCATGCCCAACCAGAGTTATGGGACTCAGAATGCCCTGGATATGCCGACCGAGTGTTGAAGAGGTCAAAGTGGGAGGAAGTATACAAATTTGTCACACCGAACTGGGACGAAATGTATCATGGGTAGAATCAAGGGACCCAAAAAAAAACAACAAAAAATAAAAGAGTTGTTATGGAAATGAATACCGCAGCTAAACGCGGCCGCAAATAAACGCACGTAATCGCAATGTGCAAATGCAGCTAATCGCAGTGCCTGGAGCCTTGAATTTCACAAAACATTTGTAGTGCTTTTAACTGTGGCAAAACAGCGTCTGTGTGAAAGGGGCCTAATAATATTGACATTGCAGTTTAAAATGATGGGTCTTACATGCAGAATTTCAAAGCATTTCCTCTTTTAGTCACTGCGAGGAGCGCTGCTATTTCAAGTATAATTAAACTCGCCTCCAAAAAAAGATTTATCTAATCTTGAATTTCTAATCAAATGCATTGTTAGGTTAAATCTGAATTCCAGGTATGGATTTGAATGTATAGTTACGTTGGTCCACCCTGGACCAATGCAAGTATGCTTATTCAATATCTGTGGTATATCGGTAGAAGCGGAAAATCACTGTAGTATTCGCCATTACTACAGTGATCGCTGCTGTCTTCTATATACTGTGCCTGGAGATTGTGACATCACCATTCTGCCTCTGCATCTCGTCCAATCAGAGAACGCTTTGCATTGATTTAGAAAACTGCAAGGCATTTTGTGTATGCCGATTGTGCCGAGCGGACATCCCCTGTGGTTTATATGCAGCAGAACAAACAAATGGCAACCACCACAACCTACAAATGGCCTTTGCATTAAGAAGCACATGGAAAGGCGACACATGTCAAAAAACAAACAAAAATTCCCAGCTCACTTTCCAGCCAGCCTGCAACAAACTGAATTGACCTCCTATTTTGGCAGTCTTTTTTTGTCAACTGTGGATAGCGGCGTGAGAAAAAAAAAAGAACAACAGGAAGCACATCATAATCATTAGGTATACCTGGGAAATGACACAGGAAGTACTAGGGATAGAGGAAAGAGGAGAAGACAGCATGGTGGCTAGAGACATCTTTCATGAGGCCATTATAGCCCTGGTGCATGCCCAACCAGAGTTATGGGACTCAGAATGCCCTGGATATGCCGACCGAGTGTTGAAGAGGTCAAAGTGGGAGGAAGTATACAAATTTGTCACACCGAACTGGGACGAAATGTATCATGGGTAGAATCAAGGGACCCAAAAAAAAACAACAAAAAATAAAAGAGTTGTTATGGAAATGAATACCGCAGCTAAACGCGGCCGCAAATAAACGCACGTAATCGCAATGTGCAAATGCAGCTAATCGCAGTGCCTGGAGCCTTGAATTTCACAAAACATTTGTAGTGCTTTTAACTGTGGCAAAACAGCGTCTGTGTGAAAGGGGCCTAATAATATTGACATTGCAGTTTAAAATGATGGGTCTTACATGCAGAATTTCAAAGCATTTCCTCTTTTAGTCACTGCGAGGAGCGCTGCTATTTCAAGTATAATTAAACTCGCCTCCAAAAAAAGATTTATCTAATCTTGAATTTCTAATCAAATGCATTGTTAGGTTAAATCTGAATTCCAGGTATGGATTTGAATGTATAGTTACGTTGGTCCACCCTGGACCAATGCAAGTATGCTTATTCAATATCTGTGGTATATCGGTAGAAGCGGAAAATCACTGTAGTATTCGCCATTACTACAGTGATCGCTGCTGTCTTCTATATACTGTGCCTGGAGATTGTGACATCACCATTCTGCCTCTGCATCTCGTCCAATCAGAGAACGCTTTGCATTGATTTAGAAAACTGCAAGGCATTTTGTGTATGCCGATTGTGCCGAGCGGACATCCCCTGTGGTTTATATGCAGCAGAACAAACAAATGGCAACCACCACAACCTACAAATGGCCTTTGCATTAAGAAGCACATGGAAAGGCGACACATGTCAAAAAACAAACAAAAATTCCCAGCTCACTTTCCAGCCAGCCTGCAACAAACTGAATTGACCTCGTCCAATAGTAGTACAAATTAAAAACATAGGCCCGGATTCTCGTAGCACTTACGCCGACGTATCTACAGATACGCCGTGTAAGTGTCAATGTGCGCCGTCGTATCTATACGCCGTGCCTATAGAACTAGATATGCCTGAAAAAAGGCTTTCTACGTCCAACGTAAGTTTCCTACGCCGTCGTATCGTGGGCACATATTTACGCTGGCCGCAAGGGGCGCTCCCATTGATTTACGATTAGAATATGCAAATGAGTGAGATACGCCGATTCACGAACGTACTTGCGCCCGGCGCATTAATATACGCGGTTTACGTAAGGCGTAAAGTTAAGCCTCATAAAGCAGGTGTAAGTCATGTTAAAGCACGTCACGGCAACCCGTGACGCGCTGTATGCGATGGTCGGAAGGCTGTCAATCAAATAGGAACGCCCAGTCCCGCAGACCATACCCGGAAGCGGCAGAGAACAGCTATCTCTAAAACGGTAAGTACTGCATTGATTTAAAAAAAAAACACCCGATTGTGCTTCCCGTAATTAGCCTCAATCTAATGTTAAAAATGTGTTTTTTGGGTTAACCCCTGCTTTAAAGCGGGAGTTCACCCGAAAAAAATTTGTTAACATTAGATTGATGCTCATTTTGTCAAGGGGAATCGGGTGGTTTTTTTTAAATCGAAGCAGTACTTACCGTTTTAGAGATAGATCTTCTCTGCCGCTTCCGGGTATGGTCTTCGGGACTGGGCATTCCTATTTGATTGACAGGCTCCCGACGGTCTCATACATCGCATCACGAGTAGCTGAAAGAAGCCGAACGTCGGTGTCCATTGTCCATTGCATAACATTCCACTTCTTTCCCTTAAAAAACCCTTTGGTTGCTATCGCAGTCTGCTTCGAGTCATTGTCCATTTGCACTATGAAGCGCCGTCCAATGAGTTCTGAAGCGTTTGGCTGAATATGAGCAGATAATAATATTGCCCGAAACACTTCAGAATTCATCCTGCTGCTTTTGTCAGCAGTCACATCATCAATAAATACAAGAGAACCAGTTCCATTGGCAGCCATACATGCCCACACCATGACACTACCACCATAATGCTTCACTGATGAGGTGGTATGCTTTGGATCATGAGCAGTTCCTTTCCTTCTCCATGCCCTTCTCTTCCCATCACTCTGGTACAAGTTGATCTTGGTCTCATCTGTCCATAGGATGTTGTTCCAGAACTGTGAAGGCTTTTTTAGATGTTGTATGGCAAACTCTATAATCTGGCCTTCCTGTTTTTGAGGCTCACCAATGGTTTACATCTTGTGGTGAACCCTCTGTATTCACTCTGGTGAAGTCTTCTCTTGATTGTTGACTTGGACACACATACACCTACCTCCTGGAGAGTGTTCTTGATCTGGCCAACTGTTGTGAAGGGTGTTTTCTTCACCAGGGAAAGAATTCTTTGGTCATCCACTACAGTTGTTTTCCGTGGTCTTCTGGGTCTTTTGGTGTTGCTGAGCTCACCGATGCATTCTTTCTTTTTAAGGATGTTCCAAACAGTTGTTTTGGCCACACCTAATGTTTTTGCTATCTCTCTGATGGGTTTGTTTTTTCAGCCTAATGATGGCGCGCTTCACTGATAGAGACAGCTCTTTGGATCTCATATTGAGAGTTGTCAGCAACAGATTCCAAATGCAAGCAGCACACTTGAAATTAACTCTGGACCTTTTATCTGCTCCTTGTAAATGGGATAATGAGGGAATAACCCACACCTAGCCATGGAACAACTGAGCAGCCAATTGTCCCATTACTTTTGGTCCCTTAACCACTTAAGGACCGCCTCCTGCACATATACGTCGGCAGAATGGCACGGCTGGGCACAAGCACGTATATATACGTCCTGTACTTGTACCCAGCCGTGGGTTGCGGGCGCGCACCCGCGACCCGGTCCGAAGCTCCGGGACCGCAGACCCGATCGCCGCTCGAGTGCGGCGATCGGTCCCCGGAGCTGAAGAACGGGGAGAGCCGTGTGTAAACACGGCTTCCCCGTGCTTCACTGTGGCGGCGTATCGATCGCGTCATCCCCTTTATAGGGGAGACACGATCGATGACGTCACACCTACAGCCACACCCCCCTACAGTTGTAAACACTCACAAAGTGAAGCCTAACTCCTACAGCGCCCCCTGTGGTTAACTCTCAAACTGCAACTGTCATTTTCACAATAAAGAATGCAATTTAAATGCATTTTTTGCTGTGAAAATGACAATGGTCCCAAAAATGTGTCAAAATTGTCCGAAGTGTCTGCCATAATGTCGCAGTCACGAAAAAATCGCTGATCGCCGCCATTAGTAGTAAAAAAAATAAAAAAAATAAAAATGCAATAAAACTATCCCCTATTTTGTAAACGCTATAAATTTTGCGCAAACCAACCGATAAACGATTATTGCGATTATTTTTTACCAAAAATAGGTAGAAGAATTCGTATCGGCCTAAACTGAGGGGGGAAAAAAATTATATATGTTTTTGGGGGATATTTATTATAGCAAAAAGTTGGCAAAATTGTCGTTCAATTTTTGTTTATAGCGCAAAAATGAAAAACCGCAGATGTGATCAAATACCACAAAAAGAAATCTCTATTGGTGGGGAAAAAAGGACGCCAATTTTGTTTGGGAGCCACGTCGCACGACCGCGCAATTGTCTGTTAAAGCGACGCAGTCCCGAACTGTAAAAACACCTTGGGTCTTTAGCCAGCATATTGGTCCGGGGCTTAAAGGGGTGGTTCCCCCTAAAACAAATTTCTAACAATAGATTCATAAGACCCGTTACACTGCGGGTAGGCTGGCTTTTGTTTTTGTTTTTTCGTACATACCGAGATCTCGCCGTTTCGTCCCTTGGCGGTGGGCGTTCCTAGTTGATTGACGTTTCTCCGACGGGCACATACGTGACGTCACGACTTTCCGAAAGAAGCCGAACGTCGCTGCGCAGGCGCCGTATAGAGCCGACTCTATATGGCGCCTGCGCAATGACGTTCGGCTTCTGTCGGAAAGTCGTGACGCGCAGCATGCGCCCGTCGGAGAAACGTCAATCAACTAGGAACGCCCACCGCCAAGGGACGAAACGGCGAGATCTCGGTATGTACGAAAAAACAAAAACAAAAGCCAGCCTACCCGCAGTGTAACGGGTCTTACGAATCTATTGTTAGAAATTTGTTTTAGGGGGAACCACCGCTTTAAGTGGTTAAAAAGTGGGAGGCACATATACAAACTGTTTTAATCCCTACACAGTTCACCTAATTTTGATGTAAATACCCTCAAAATAAAGCTGAAAGTCTGCAGTTAAAGCACATCTTGTTTCATTTCAAATCCATTGTGGTGGTGTATAGAGCCAAAAAGATTAGAATTGTGTAGATGTCCCAATATTTATGGACCTGACTGTAGGCGTAAGCAGTAGAGGACACTACAGCCAGCGCCCTTAAAGCGGAGTTCCAGGCTAAATGGAAACTAGGTCTTAATCAATCGAACACTCTTACCCCCCACCACCCTGTTTTCAGATGTTCTTTTTTTCTTTGTTTCCTGAAGGATTTCTGTCCTACCTCGCCACGGCAAAGGTACATCATCATCGGCCCCTCCTCCTCCCCCCTTTGCTTTTTGGGACCTGTATGAATCCCAGAAAACGACGGGGCCATTCGGAAAGCACAGCACGACTCGACTCATTAGTAAGACCTCACCTGGAATATGCAGTTCAGTTTTGGGCCCCAGTTCTCAAAAGGATATCGGAGAACTGGAGAAAGTGCAGAGAAGGGCAACCAAACTGATAAGAGGCATGGAGGAGCTCAGCTATGAGGAAAGATTAGAAGAACTAAATGTATTCACTCTTGAGAAGAGGAGAATAAGGGGGGATATGATCAACACTACTTATTTTTAAGAGCTTTTCTTCATTACTCTCACACAGGGGTCAAGTCCTGGGGAAAAAAGTGTGGGAACTCCCACCCAAGATCCACTCCCCCACCAAAAAAAAAAAAATGATACGCTCATATGCATAATTACTAAACCGCATGTTTTCTTTTTTCCGATCCAGTGTACCTGTAACTGTAAAACAAGTTCTTTCTAAATCCTGCGATAACTCGCGGCAGACCTCCGCAATGTCTCCTGGGAACAATGACAAAAGCTCCCAGGAGACATTGTGGCATCAAGGAAGTGACGGAATACCCGCACACTACCTGATGAATCCATATACAGGAAGCGGCCAGTAACATAAAGGATTACTAAGGTTTGCCTGCCCCTGATAGTGACTCGAGCTGGGCATCGCCGCTTAGTGAAGGATTGGCTCGGGCGGCTCGGCTGCTCTAGTCCTGCAAAGGGAACTGAGTTCCTGCTGTAAAGAAAGTACAGGAACTCCGTTCCCACGCGTTCCCGCAAAACTTGAGCCCTGCTCTCACATGAGCTGCCTGCCACTCCAGTCCTAGGCCCTGCCTCCTTCTCTAGAACAATCTCCTTAGAGACAGGGCAGGCACCTCAGAACTAGAGCACAGGTAGCCACACCCACTGCTACACTAACCACTCCCTGCCCCCAGATCAAAACAAGCAGGCCTAGCCTGAAGCATAAGCCTGCCTAAATTTACCTGCGCCGACAGTCTACCTAGAAAAATCCCATTCTAGCACCTACCTACGGTAGATGGTGCTACATAAGTCTAAATAAAGATCTATATAGAGGAGTCAGAACCCCCTTCCTCCTGTTGGTGATCCCTCTAGTGACAACTAAAGATCTATATAGAGGATTTGGTCACCAGCAGGAGGAAGGAGGTCCTATCTAGTGATAACTAAAGATCTATATAGAGGGATCAGGACCTCCTTCCTCCTGCTGGTGACCCCTCTAGTGATAACTAAAGATCTAAATAAGGGAATCAGGACCTCCTTCCTCCTGCTGGTGATCTATAGTGTTAACGGAAAATCGATATAGAGGAGTCAGAGTCTCCTTCCTCCTGCTGGTGACCCCTCTAGTGATCACTAAATAACTATATAGAGGAATCAGAGCCTCCTTCCTCCTGCTGGTGATCCCTCTGTGACAACTAAAGATCTATATAGCGGTATTAGAACCTCCTTCCTCCTGATCGTGACCAATCTAGTGATAACTAAAGATCCATATGGAGGAATCACAACCTCCTTCCTCCTGCTGGTGACCCCTCTAGTGATCACTAAATAACTATATAGAGGAATCAGAACCTCCTTCCTCCTGCTGGTGACCCCTCTAGTGATCACTAAATAACTATATAGAGGAATCAGAGCCTCTTTCCTCCTGTTGGTGACCCCTCTAGTGATCACTAAAAAACTATATAGAGGAATCAGAGCCTCCTTCCTCCTGTTGGTGATCCCTCTAGTGATAACTAAAGATCTATCCAAGGGAATCAGGACCTCCTTCCACCTGTTGGTGATTGATTTCTATAGTGTTTGTTAATGGAGAATCTATATAGAGGAATCAGGACCTCCTTCCACCCGTTGGTGATCTCTATAGTGTTAATGGAGAATCTATATAGAGGAATCGGGACCTTCTTCCTCCTGCTGGTGTTCCCTAGTGATGCATTCCACAATTCTATTTGTTCTCTCCACTGCAAGGCCACACCGCTTGCTGATTTTGCAATCATCTGAAATAAGCACCATCAGATCCCCCAATACCCACTAGATGCATAGATGTGGGTATCCATCTCTCATCAATGATGTGGCGAGCCAGCGCGCATCTAGTACGTTTCAGGAGCTGCTGCCAATCACCAGGCTTATGGGTGGCACTGAAACTGTAAGGAAGCGATCAAGCTGTACATGACGGCTGTACATCAGCATGTACAAGCTTTGGCCCAGAGCACATCCTATGAGGACAACACTGCTCCTGGTTAGGAAGCAGCTCAGGAAGTGTTGTCACCCTAGAACAGAAAATTAAGGAATTGGAGGCATCACTTCATATCATGCATGCAACATAAAAAAACGCAACTACCATCTTTATATTCTCTGCGTTTTTAAAATGTATAATGTTTTGAGAGTTTTAAGTAATATTCTAGCCAAAAATGCAGATTTTATTGTGCGCAAACAAATAAAGAAAATTGCTCAGGCAGCAAAACGATTAAAGCAACCTTTCCAGGAAAGACACACTGAGGCTGTGATTGGCAATCCCTTCCTGCAGATTCTAGTTGTCTGGCCTATACACTGACCTGTTTCCTTTAACTGGTCCCCGGCTACATGTAAGTCTCATTACACTATGACAGGTGGCAATGAGCCGCACAGAATGTAAAATATGAATTAACGTCTGATGATAATAATCTGCAATCGTTTGATGAGCAATATAAATTAGTCATCAGTTGCATGGATTTATGCTTACAGGACAATATAAGGCAGCAGATAATCAATATAGTAATTAGAATGAGTCTGCATACATTATATGAAACTGAAGCCTCGTACAGACGAGAGGATTTCCGCTGGAAACGGTCCGACGGACCGTTTCCAGCGGATAAATCCTCTGGCGGATTTTGATCTGATGGCTGTACACACCATCAGATCAAAATCCCAGCGGAATACATCCGCGGTGACGTGGCCGCGCCGTCGCCGCAACGATGACGCGGCGACGTGTGCGACCCTGGAAGGTAAATACTTCCACGCATGCGTCGAATCAATACGACGCATGCGAGGGATGGGATCGGACGGAGTCTGTACAGACGACCGGATAAGTCCGGCGGACAGGTTTCCAGCGGATAGATTTCTTAGCATGCTAAGAAATTTTTATCCGCTGAAAATCCGTCGGCTGGATTTTTATCCACTGGAAAATGTCCGCTAGGCCGTACACACGACCGGATCTATCTGCTGGAACTGATCCGCGGATCAATCCCAGCGGACAGATCTGGTCGTGTGTACGGGGCCTTACAGATCTTTAAGCAAATAGTGGGCATGCTAAAGCCCAGAAAAGAGACTATAACCTCAGCGTTTTTTAATTTTTAACTTTTATTCATGCCCTGTAACATTTTTTGCTTTATATTTGTGTCCAGCATTTACATACGTTGATGTTCACCTCCAGGTCACACAGAGCCACTTCCCTGAACTTCCAGTTGGGCAGCGTGCACTACAAATCTACTTCCTGCAAACTGAAGCTTCCCTTCATTTACTAAGCTCTGGAGCAAGCACCCTTGCAAACTGCACAGTATATTTAGTAAATCAAACCCCTTGTCTATCTGTCACACTGCAAACCCTAGGCACTATAAGCACCCTGTGCACACTGCGCATGCACACCCTCAGCACGACATCCAAGCAGGCACACCAAGGACCCCTAACCACACTGCCCTTGTGGGCCCAATGCAGGCACGAACAATGAGAAGGACCCCCTGTCACACTGTGTGGACACATTGCTAAGAACCCCAGCGACACTGCTTTTGTGTGCCATATGCCCAGCACCCGAGCAAGCACAATCAGAAGGAGGCCCTACCACACTGCCCATGTATTCCCTAAGGCTGGCACCCAGGCATGCGTAAAATAAAAAAGACCCAGCCGGGAGTGCGCATAACAGGGTGGCTCTGTGGAAACCCTGCAAGCCAGTGAAGCCACCCTTGAAGCGGACATTATGGACACCAAACTTTACAAAGCCAAATTTGCTAAATATCTGTGCAAAAAAAGGAGACAGGGAGAAAGCAAGAAGATAAGGTATGCTAGCATATTTATTTTTTTATCAGCAAAGGTTTAACACTTTAAAGTGGTTCTAAGGGCTCAAGGTTTTTTACTTTCATTCATTCTATGCATGAAGGTGAAAAATCTTCTGTGTGCAGTAGCCCCCCAACCCCCCCCCCCCCCCAATACTTATCGGAGTCCCTTCACGATTCATTTAGTGACGTTCACAAGAGCCTCCGCTCTCCTGAAGACTCTGGGCCAGATTCTCAGCAGAGTTATGACGGTGTATCTCAGGAAACACCGTCGTATCTCTGTTTTTTTGACCCGCGTATCTATGCGAGTGATTCCTAGAATCATTTTCGCATAGATACAGCCAAGATCCGACAGGTGTAAGTGACTTACACTGTCGGATCTTAAATGTAATTCACGGCTGGCCGCTAGGTGGCGTTTACGTTCAGGTCTCATTTGACTATGCAAATGAGCCTGATACGCCGATTCCCGAACGAATTTGCGCCGCGTCGTCGTCGTTTCCGTAAGCGTAAGGTTACCCCTGCTATATGAGGGGTAACCTTATGCCAGTCCGCCGTATGCCATGTTAAGTATGGCGTCGGGTCAGCGTCGTCTTTTTCCGTCGGTTATGTCGTTTTACCAAGTCGTCCGCGAATACGACTACGTCAATGATGCTCACGTCGGCGTCATTGACGTTTTCCGTCGTGAGCTGGAGCATGCGCACTGGCCTATTTTCCCGCCCGGCGCATGCGCAGTTCGATCGGCGCGGGGGCGCGCTTAATTTGAATACAAGCCGCCCCCCTTTGAATTACGCGGCCATACACCCGGCCATTTACACTACGCCGCCGCAAATTACGGAGCAAGTGCTTGGAGAATACGGCACTTGCTCCAGTAAGTTGCGGTGGCGTGGTGTAAATGGCTTACACTACGCGGCCGCCGATTCTACGAGAATCTGGCCCTCTACCTCTAGCCAATTAAGACAGAGAGGGAATGGGGCTGAGCCGTGGCTCTGTGTCTGAATGGACACACAGAGCAGCTGCTTGCTATGGGTGCACTCGGCAGGAGGGAGGGTCCAGGAGCGCCGGTGGGGGGGGGACCCTATAAGAGGAGGATTGGGGCTGCTCTGTGCAAAACCACTGCACAGGGCAGGTAAGTATAACATGTTTTGTTATTTTTATATAAAAATTGCCTTTAATATCACTTTTAGGGCTTGTTCACAGAAGGTGTTGGGGTGGATAAAACCGTTGCCCGCAATAGCTGAAGAGGCATCAGCCCAGGGTGTACACATGCAGGAATTAGGTCCGGGTTTTGAATCATCTTGAATCACCGGGTTTCAGGTGGACTGAACCTGGACACATTATTCAGACCAGGCTGTGGCTCCCCAATTAACTAAGATAGTCACACACAAATCTGTTTCCATCTGGGAACTGCAGGCTGCCATCTGGGCGCAGGTTTGCCATGACGGGGGGCAGGGTTATGATGTCAGCAAGAGCAATTTGGCCACACCCACTTTTTGCTGTGGCACGCTATACACACTGTATTACTACTCTCCTTGGGGCACCCAAAGGTCCCCCAGGCTGCTAAAGTGTTTTCGGGTTTGGCTTGAAGAAAGGGTGGCAACTCTACCCCTGTTGCTTTTGGCAGGTGTAGTGTCTGCCAAATGGGACCCATTCAAGTGAATGGGGCTGCTTCCCAAGTGCAAGGTGCGTGCTTGTGGCATACTAGTGTGGGAGTAAAGGGGTTAAAGTAGCTGGGGAGGGGGCAATACATCGTCTCCTCACCGCTGCCTCTCAAATATTCTCTGCAGAGCAGTCCCAATGCAAATCACTCTTCAAACAGCAAAGCTAGTGTGAATGAGCTCTAAAGCTGGCCGTAGATGGATCGAAACTCGTCTGGTTCAGCAGGAACTGGCAAAAACTTTGATCTATCTATGGGCAGGGCTGGATGTACTGAAGTCAATCATTAAAGTGGTTGTAAAGCCTAAACATTTTTTACCTTAAGGCATGCCTTGCCTTAACCACTTGAGACCCGCGCTATTGACAAAAGACATCAACAGCGCGGCTCTCAAGTGCCAACTGGACGTCTTTGGACGTCATTTAAAAGCATTACCCATGCGCGCCTCTGGGGGGCGCACAGCGGGTAAACACTGTCCCGGCGCATCGTTGGGAAGCCGATGCGTGTACCTGGCGGCCGTGATGTCCGCCGGGTACACGCGATCGTCGGTAACACAGCAGGGACGTGGAGCTCGGTGTGTAAACACAGAGCTCCACGTGCTGTCAGAGGAGAGGAGACCGATCTGTGTCCCTTGTACATAGGGACACAGCATCGGTCACCTCCCCCAGTCACCCCCCTCCCCCCACACAGTTAGAACACACCTAGGATACACATTTAACCCCTTCCTCACCCCCTAGTGTTAACCCCTTCCCTGCCAGTCACATTTATACAGTAATTAGTGCATTTGTATAGCACTGATCGCTGTATAAATGTGAATGGCGCCAAATTTGTGTCAAAAGTGGCCGATACGTCCGTCGCAATATCCCAGTCCCAATAAAAATCGCAGATCGCCGCCATTACTAGCAAAAAAACAAATAATAAAAAAAAACATAATTCTGTCCCCTATTTTGTAGGCGCTATAACTTTTGCGCAAACCAGTCGCTTATTGCGATTTTTTTTTTTTTTTTTACAAAAATACGTCGGAAAATACGTATCGGCCTTAACTGAGAAAAAAAAAAAGTTTTTTTAAAAAAAAAAATTGGGATATTTATTATAGCAACAAGTGAAAAATATATATATTTTTTTTAAATTGTCGCTCTTTTTTTGTTTATAGCGCAAAAAAAATAAAAACGCAGAGGTGATCAAATATCACCAAAATAAAGCTCTATTTGTGGGGAAAAAAGGACGTCAATTTTGTTTGGGAGCCACGTCGCACGACCGCGCAAATGTCAGTTAAAGCGACGCAGTGCCGGAAGCTGAAATTTCGCCTGGGAACGAAGGGGGTTTATGTGCCCAGTAAGCAAGTGGTTAAGGTCAAAAATGTTTAGGTGTCAGCATCACCCCCTCAGCCCCCCTTTACTTAACTGAGACACCTTTGGATCCAGCGCTGTGCACGTCGGCAGATCGTTTCTCCCCTCACGTCTGGGTCTTGCTGGGGTACCGGGAGCCATTAGCTCCCAGTGCTGTCAATCAAAGCCAGTGACGAGGAAGCGGGGGACAGGGCTGAGTCCCACTGTCTGTGTCAATGGACACAGAAGAGGCACTCGGGTTCGAGATCCTATCCATTAAGGTGAAAAAAATTTTGTCATGCTGCAGCCCCCCAGTGCCCCCGTTTTACTTACCTGAATCCGGTCTTTTTCTCCCGGTTGACGAGCACACCAGCTCTAGCTGGTGTCTCGCATCCTGATTGGATAGATTGATAGCAGCGCAGCCATTGGCTCCCGCCGGTGTCAATCAAATCCAATGACGCGGATGGCGGGGCCGAGTCCTGCTTTCTATGTCAATAGACGCAGATGCAGGACTCAGGAGCGTGCCCACACGAGTGTCCCGAAGGAGAGCGGTTCTTCGACGGGTCACTCGAGAAAAGGAGGAGCTACCAGCGCCGCTGAGGAACCCCAGAAGAGGAGGATCGAGGCCACTCTGTGCTTAAAGTGGAGTTCCACCCATAAATATAACAGTACATCAGTAGTTTTAAAAAAATGTCATTAGTCCTTTACGAAAAAAATTTTTTTAGATGCCTTCAAAGTGTTGTTGCTAGGCAGAATAGTTAATCTTCCCACTTCCTGCACCTAGGTGCTTAATGCTTCCTAACCTACACCGCACAGACTCCTGGGAATGTAGTGGGTGTAACTTTCCAGGAGTCTGTGCACTCCCCAGTCTCAAAGAATCATGTGACTTGGACAGCACAGGTGCTGAAACCTGATCTGACACTGCTTGTGCAGCACTGAGCATGTGCGAGATTTGCAAGGCTGAAATCCAGGAAGTCATACAGTCTGGCTTCATGATGCCCACACTTAAGATGGCCCCAGTCAATTTCTATTTTATAAAGTGTCTAAACGCTGTAACAACCTACCAAAACGGACCTTAGTTTACAGACTAACTTTACTAGAATACATTAAGCTTGTGTATTACAGGGGTATTCATATTTAAAAAGTGAAATTGTGGCCGGAACTCCGCTTTAACCAACTGCACAGTGAAGGTAAGTATGACATGTTTGTTATTTTAAAAAATTATCGAATCGTCCGTTTTTTTATTGTCCATTTTTTTCTTTTTCCATGCTAGTCTCTATTTCAAAAACGAATAGGTTACTAAAACACGAAAATTATCGTATAACAGAATAAAAATTCGGAAGTGATGTCATGTATTTGTATTGTATTTTTTTGATGAAAACTGAACTGATTAAAGGGACACTAAAGGTTCCCTTTTTTTCTTTTAAAATAACAAACATGTCATACTTACCTCCTCTGTGCAGCTTGTTTTGCACGGAGTGGCCCCGATCCTCCTCTTCTGGGGTTCCTCCGTGGCGCTCCTTGTTCCTCCTTGCATCAGGTGACCCAGTGGAGAAGCGCTCTCCTTCGGGGAACCCGTGCGGGCACGCTCCCGTGTCCTGCTGCTGTGTCCATAGACACAGACAGCAGGACTCGGCACTGTCCCTGGCGCCCACGTCATTGGATTTGATTGACAGCAGCGGGAGTCAATGGCTGCACTGCTATCAATCTATCCAATCAAGAGCTGAGACACCGGCCAGAGAGGGTGTGCGCGTCTCCGGTGTGGGAATGAACGGGCTCAGGTGAGGGGGTCTGGTGCACTACAATAGGTTTTTCTATGCATTGAGGTGAAAAAACTGGAGGGTTTATAACCCCTTTAAATGAAAAGCGTACAATCTGGTATCGTACGGGAAAAATTTTCGTGTTTGTCCCTTCGAAAAAATTTGGACAAAAGCTGCGTACGAATATCAAAAGATTGCGCCGAAAGCAGTATTTTTTTGTACAATATTCTGATCATGTGTACGGGACTTTCACTTCAGTACAACCAGCTTGTCAGGTTTTTATCATGTGATCGCTGTCAATGGCTAAGGCCCGTTTCACACTGGGGCATTTTTCGAGCGTTTTTCGAGCGTTATTACAGCGTTATTACAGCGTTATTATAGCGTTATTCGAGCGTTTTTAGAGCGTTTTTTACAGCGTTTTTAGAGCGTTATTACAGCGTTATTCAAGCGTTTTTAGAGCGTTATTACAGCGTTTTTATAGCGTTATTACAGCGTTATTCAAGCGTTTTTAGAGCGTTATTCAAGCGTTTTTAGAGCGTTATTACAGCGTTATTCAAGCGTTTTTCGAGCGAAGCCTCATCTGCAATCCCAATGTGCTGGTAAAGCACTGCTAAGACCCTAAAGTTTTAGGGCATTTTTGCAGTACCTTGGTGTGAAAGGGTAAGACGTTTTTACAGCGCTTTTCAATTCATTTCAATGGAGAGGGGTGTTTTTGGAGCGTTTTTTTCAGCGCTCAAAAGCTGCTCCAAAGATGCCGCTTGCAGGACTCAGTGTGAAAGGGTCCATTAAGAACCATGGAGAACGTTTTATAAACGTTTTAAGAGCGCTATTTTTAACGCTAAGGCTGCATTCACACATTGGCGTACCTAATCGCGGCATCTTGTCCCGCGAATTGCAGCGTTTTGTACCGCGATTTGCGGCGACAAAACGCCGCGATTGTGAATGCAGCCTTACCCCAGGTCCACATCTCCTATGCCGAACGCCAAAGCCGCCTGAAAAAAAGGGTCCGGGACTTGTTTTGAGCTTCAGCCTTGCAGCGTTTCGGCGTTCGGCGTGGAGATGTGAACCATCTCCATAGAGAGCAATGTAAAATCATCCCTCCAGCGTATTAGGGGTTGCTGCGGCGTCGCGCTTCAGGCGTATATACGCCTAGGTGTAAACAGAGCCTAAAACTCTGTAAAAAAACGCTTCAGTGTGAAAGGGGTCTAAAGCTACCAGCAGTGATCATTGTATTCTGACAGTGGGGAAACCTCCCGCTGTCAGAATACAATAGCGCAACGGAGAGATTCGGGGGGGGGGGGGAATCGATCGTTTTTCTTTCCTACAAACCATGTTTAAAGAAAAGAAAATGGCATAATCTAAGTCCCAAAATAAGCCAATGTAAACATAATACAACTAGCACAACAAAAGAAGCATAAATTGATTTGTATTAGAAAGATTTCACAAGATATAGTATCACATAGTAATGAGATATATAGTAAAACCTGAGCGATAGCCATCCCTGATCTATCCTATCACTAGACAGACTGCAGCTACTGACAATTCCAGGCATGCAATGCAGAGAGGCAACAGGTCCAGGATGGTGACAACACGTACAAATAACAAATACAATAGATCAGTAAGGAAATCTGACAACGTCTTGGTGTGTGTTGTCACCATCCTGGTCCTGGATATGGACCTGTTGTCTGTAATGGTCAGCAGTTTGCATTATGTGTAATGATGAGAGTCCTGGGATGGCGTTTTACTATACCTTGTCATTTTGTTTTTCTAATACAAACCTTTTTTTATGCTACTTTGGTGTGCTTTATCATTCCAATCATTGCGACGGGTACGTCATCGACCAAAGGGAGCCGAGAGCAACTGGTAGCCTCCGAGCCCCTGACTGCGGACCAGGGTGCATGGTGAAAGATGTCTTTTCCGACTCTCAAATGGAATTTTCTGATCTGCAAAATAAAGATCTGCCACAAAACGAGTGTCAGCTCCTATGGAAAGTTCCCAGCTGCCCCGACGGTCCCTTCTCATGCAGCATCATTCTATATTAAGCCCTGTATCCCCCCCCCCCCCCCAGACCAGATCATTGAAGAGGCTGCGGAGATAATCAGTCCCCGCTGCCGATCGCTGCTTCCTATTCCCAGAGAAAGTCTATTCATCCCGTAGACCGCAGTGTGTGTCCCCCGTGTCACCCTATCACCACGCACACCCGTCATCTCTTCCCTGCACCTTTACGGGCACAGCTGCACCTGAGGTTTTTTTTTTTTAGTCGCTTGCAGATTTAACCCTTCGAGGGGAAGCACCAAAAAAAATAAAAAATCAGTGCATTGCAAATTAATCAACTGTCAACAAAGGCTTGAGCCCCCCTTTCCTTCCCATGATGCCAATCCCCTGTCATCCTGTCATTCTCCTACCTGCAGAGCTGTTCTTGTGTGCTCCACGTCCTTTTCTGCTCTGTCCCTGTACACTGTGCTCCTGTACACAGAGCCCGCCCACTCCCACTGCATGAGTGTCACACAGGGCAGCCAATGGGCAGCCGCCCACTCCACTCCCACTCTCTCTGCCTGTGTGCTGTGAACCTGAGGACTCCACTTCTGCCCGCTGTTAGGAGAGCACAATGCAGCCTCCGCACACACACACACACACACAACAGAGCACGGCGACACACATTATACAAAGGATTTGTAAGGAGGTGCAGGAGACAGAGGGGGGTGCTCCTTGAAGCGGCCATACACGCACCGATCTGTGAGCGATCAAAGTACGAGCGACCGCAAACAAGCGATTCATTGTTGATTAAAACATCCAACAACACAACGCATACAGCATTGATTGCATATACGACCGATCAAAAATGATCTATTAAAAGCGGCCATTTAATTGACCTGACGCAACACATACAGCATTAAACATACGACCAATCAAAAACGATTAAAAGCGGAAATTTTTTCTTGTTAAAAAAAAAAATACAGCCATTTAATTGACCTGTATTGTGATCAGTTCAGACGTGCATGCGCCTTGAGGTGGCCATAGACGCACCGATCTGTGAGCGATCAAAGTACGAGCGACCACAAGCAAACGATTCATTGTTGATAAAAACATCCAACGACGCAACACATTCAGTATTGGTTGAAAATACGACTGATCAAAAACGATCTTTTAAAAACGTCCATTTTATTTACCTGTATTACGATCCATTCAGACGTGCATGCGCCTTGAAGTGGCCATACACGCACCGATCTGTGAGCGATCAAACTACGAGCGACCACAAGCAAGCGATTCATTGTTGATAAAAACATCCAACGACGCAACATATACAGTGTTGATTGAACATACGACCGATCAAAAACGATCTATTAAAAACGGCGATTTAATTGACCTGTATTACGATCAGTTCAGACGTGCATGCACCTTTAAGTGGCCATAGACACACCAATCTGTGAGCGATCAAAGTATGAGCGACCACAAGCAAGCGAATCATTGACGATTATAACATCCAACGACGCAACACATACAGTATTGATTGGACATACGACCGATCAAAAACGGCGATTTAATTGACCTGTATTACGATCAGTTCAGACGTGCATGCACCTTTAAGTGCCCATACACGCACCGATCTGTGAGCGATCAAAGTACGAGCGATCACAAGCAAGCGATTCATTGTTGATAAAAACATCCAACGGCGCAACACATACAGTATTGATTGAACATACGACCGATCAAAAACGATCTATTAAAAGCGGCCATTATTTCTTGTTAAGAAAAAAATGTGGCCATTTAAATGACCTGATTGAACATACGAACAATCAATTAAAAGCGGCCATTTAATTAACCTGTATTACGATCAGTTCAGACGTGCATGCGCCTTGAAGTCGCCATACATGCACCGATCTGTGAGCGATCAAAGTACGAGCGACCGCAAGCTAACAATTCATTGTCGATTAAATAATAAGCAGAGTAATTATACAGACAGTGGTACTGGCCAACGTATACGAATGCATGGCATGGTCACTGATGCATGTCACTCCCTACATGTTTCGCCAAACAATGGCTTCTTCAGGGGATTATATAATCACCAGTGTTCAACAGTGGCTCTGACAATAATGAACACATAACCAAATTTTACAATAATCAAAAAACAATAATACAAAAACTATTTATAACATAATATAGTGTGACAAAAAAATAAAAATTAAATCAAGTTTCATGCAGCATTGATTGCAAATGCGACCGATCAAAAACAATCTATTTAGAGTGGCCATTTAATTGACCTGTATTACGATCAGTTCAGACGTGTCACGGAGAGGCAGAACAGGGAAATGCCTTTGCCTCATCCTGTTCTGCCCAGTGACAGGACTCTGATCTTATGCTCCTGTCATCGGGAGCAGTGATCAGTGTCGTGTCACTCATAGCCCAGCCCCCACACAGTTAGAAATACCTCCCTAGGACGCACTTAACTCCTCCCTCGCCCCCTACTGTTTAACCCCTTCCCTGCCCGTGTCATTTACACAGTAATCAGTGCATTGTTATAGCACTGATCGCTGTATATATGACAATGGTCCCAAAATAGTGTCAAAATTGTCTGATGTGTCCGCTGCAATATCGTCACGATAAAAATCGCAGATCGCCACTATTACTAGTAAAACAATAATAATAATAAAAAATGCCATAAAACTATCCCCTATTTTGTAGACACTATAACATTTGTGCAAAACAAAAATCTGTAAAAGAATACGTATCGGCCTAAACTGAGGGAAAAAAAATGTATATATTTTTGGGGGACATTTATTATAGCAAAAAGTTAAAAATGTTGTTTTTTTTCAAAATTGACGCTCTTTTTTTTGTTTATAGCGCAAAAAATTTAAAACGCAGAGGCGATCAAATACCACCAAAAGAAAGTTCTATTTGTGGGGAAAAAGGACGTCAATTTTGTTTGGGTGCAACGTCGCATGACTGCACAATTGTCAGTAAGGCCCCTTTCACACTGGGGCGTGAGGCGCGGTGGCGGTAGAGCGCCACTAAAAATAGCGGCGCTATACCGTCGGATTTGCCGCGGGATTCGGCCGCTAGCGGTGCGGTATTAACCCCCGCTAGCGGCCGATAAAGGGTTAATACCGCCCGCAATGCGCCTCTACAGAGGCGCATTGCGGGTGGTATTACCGCGGTATCCCATTGTTTTAAATGGCAAAGAGCGGTAAAGGAGCGGTATACATGCCGCTCCTCTTACCGCTCCAAAGATGCTGCTAGCAGGAGATTTTTTTCTCTCCTGCTAGCGCATCGCCTCAGTGTGAAAGCCCTCCGCTTTCACATTGAGGTTGCTGGGCAGGAGTTTTTCAGGCGGTATAGCAGCGCTATTTTTAGCTCTGTACCGCCTGAAAGACTCCTCAGTACCAAAGGGGTCTTAAAGCGATGCAGTGCCGAATCACAAAAAATGACCCGGTCATTGGGCAGCCAAATCCTCCGGGGCTGAAAAAAATTGAACTTTATTATACTCAACATCAAAGCTATACAAACCTTATGTAAGAAATGTTTTATATAAGATAGATAGATGTACAGTATATGCAGTATCAGACATCCCGAGTCTCCCGCATTTGGCTGTGAGCTCCCGGACACCCCAGAGCGCCGGACGATCTCCGGGCTCGGCCTGTCACTCAGCCACAGATGGAAGACAGAGCAGCACGAGAGACCGAACGGAGTACTCGGGCTGCTCTGACGTCTGTCTGTGGCATGGGGAGGGGGCGGGACAGAGCCAGGAGCACTCCGCTGGTGGACACTGAGGCTGTGCTGGTGGACACCGTTAAGGTGGCACTGAAGAACACTGATGGGCTGCACTGGTAGGCATTGATGGGCTGCACTGGTGGGCACCGATGAGGTAGCACTGAAGGACACTGATGGGCTGCACTGGTGGGAACTGATGGACTGCACTGGTGGGCACTGATGAGGTGGAACTGATGGACACTGATGGGCTGCACTGGTGGGCACTGATGAGGTGGCACTGATGGACACCAATAGGCTGCACTGGTGAGATGGCACTGAAGGACGGCGGGAAACTTCACCTCCCTGAAATGAGTTTTTGCAGGTTGGGATGTCTGCAGTATATAATATATATATATATATATATATATATATATATATATATATATATATATATTTTTTTTTTATTATTATTATTATTATTACACAGGATTTTTACAGCGCCAACAATAATATATATGCAATATATCTACCTGAACATTGACCTTCATGGAAAGAGTACCAGTATGGATTTTGATTTTGATTTTGTGGTCACTTTTTTGTATTTATTTAACCCGTAAAAAAAAATGTCAAATACTAATGCCGCGTACAGACGGTCGTTTTTTGTGATGAAAAAAAAAAGACGTTTTAAATCATGAAATAAAACGACGTTTTTGAAACTTCGTTTTCAAAAAAGACGTTGCCTACATACCATCGTTTTTCAAAATGCTCTAGCAAAGCGCGGTTACGTTCAGCACGTACGACGGCACTCTGTTCCATTGAAGCTCGCTTCATAACTTGCTTCAGAGCATGCACAAGTTTAAAAATGTCGTTTTCAATGTCGTTTTGCCCACACAGTATCATTTTAATTGACACAAAAAACGACGTTTTGAAAAACGACACAAAAAAATCGAGCATGTCCGATTTTTTTTTTTTGTCGTTTTTCAGAAGACATAAAACAACGTTTTCCCCACACACGGTCATTTTAAATGACGTTTTCAAAAACGTTGTTTTTTTTCATCACAAAAATGACCGTCTGTACGCGGCATTAGACTAATCAACAGCTGTTTTTTGGCACAAGGACAGGTCCAGGATAGTTGAAAGTACCTTCTGTAACCCTCAGGAGACGTTTAAAACCCAATGGCACCCAAACTGCCAAAAACAACTTTGATTTCATCTTCCCCATGAATTCCAATGAATGTTGCCAAAAATCTCAAAAATTTTAAGCAAACAAAAACTCTTGATTTTGCTCATTCCGAATCACCAGCTATTTTTATTTTTTTTATTGAAAGCTGTAGATTTAAAAAGAACGAAAACAACTTTTGCAAATGCATGAATGTTTTAGAGTTATTAAAGGATTTTAATGACTGGGCTTAGAGATAAAGTTAAAGTGACACTAAACAATATCCTTATTCTTCACATATAATCCATACACATCCCCTACTTAATGGCCCCGTAATCTATTTTTCATGAAATTGTTTCGAAGTGCTTTTCACACTGGCGGTAATGCTTACCAACTTCTGAAAAGTAATCTGTGGTGGATCGCTTTTCAGGGGGCGGTATAGCAGCAGGTACCAGGCGTTCAGGATGAGCTACTGCTGTCCCCTCAAGTTCTGTTTTTTGTTTTTCCTTTTTTTATAAATTGGCAAATGGCAATTTTACATTGCGGGACTGCGCTGCACCTGCGAGACAAACGTTTTGGCTTGCAGTGTGGCCTCATTGATCTCAAATGGCAAGTCTGACAGGCAGTGCCACTCGTCAAACTCTGCAACCCAAGTTTCAAATTCTGTTGCAGCGAATGAAAGCATCAGAGAAGTTGCACGTCCTGCTGTAATGTACAAATTCAGGTGGGCGGTCTGGGGGAGCAGTATATTGAAATTCTTTTACTTTGTTCATCTTTTGTATATTGATATGTCACAACTGGGGGCTGCTGGGAATCCTTATCTGTTATGGGGTCAAATAGCTGGCATCCATCTCTGTGCCTGGTTTTTGCCAACAGGGTTTAATCTAATGCATTCAACATATGAGTTGCTCCAACAAAGGAGTCAGTGACTACCATAGAAAAGTGGGCACTCCCCAAAGACCACCAACATAATAGCCACTGACTACTAATATAAGAGTATTTCATCACTGACCACCAACATTGGCAGCACTACTGACCACAAATGAAAGTCTGCACCTTCTAGTGATCATCAGGAGAAAAGATACTACTGACCAGATATGTAAGAGGCACTTACCATTAACCAACCAAAAGGGGAATTTACTATTGACCATCAACAAAAGGGACCTTACCACTAACCACCAACAAAAGGGGACCTTACCACTGGCCACCAACAAAAGGGGACCTTACCACTGTCCACCAACAAAAGGAGACCTTACCACTGACCACCAACAAAAGAGGACCTTACCACTGGCCACCAACAAATTCAGGCACTTACCACTGACCACCAACAAAAGGAGACCTTACCACTGACCACCAACAAAAGGGGACCTTACCACTGACCACCAACAAAAGGGGACCTTACCACTGACCACCAACAAAAGGAGACCTTACCACTGACCACCAACAAAAGGGGACCTTACCACTGACCACCAACAAAAGGGGACCTTACCACTGTACACCAACAAAAGGGGACCTTACCACTGACCACCAACAAAAGGGGACCTTACCACTGACCACCAACAAAAGGGGACCTTACCACTGGCCACCAACAAAAGGGGACCTTACCACTGTCCACCAACAAATTCAGGCACTTACCTCAGGCCACCAACAAAAGGGGACCTTACCACTGACCACCAACAAAAGGGGACCTTACCACTGACCACCAACAAAAGGGGACCTTACCACTGACCACCAACAAAAGGGGACCTTACCACTGGCCACCAACAAAAGGGGACCTTACCACTGGCCACCAACAAAAGGGGACCTTACCACTGGCCACCAACAAAAGGGGACCTTACCACTGGCCACCAACAAATTCAGGCACTTACCTCAGGCCACCAACAAAAGGGGGTACTCACCACTGACCAGCGACAAGGAGGCATTCACCCCTGACCACTAATGAAAGGGGATCACACTGTTGACCACCAACAAAAAGGGACATTCACCAAAGACTACCAACATAAGCAACACTCCGCACTGGCCATCAATGTAAGAATCGCCACTGACCACTTAAATAGAAGTTAATCACGACTGACTACCAATGAAAGGGAGCACTCAATACTAACCACCAATAAAAGAGGCACTCACCACTAGCAATCAACAAAAGGGTGCACTGACCACTGACCACTAATGTAAGCAGCAATCACCACTGACCATCATCGTAAGGAGCACCCCCCACTGACTACCAGGGCGAACTACTGATCACCAATGAAAGGGGCGCTCACCCCTGACCTCCAAAAAAAGGGCACTCGCCACTGACTACCAATAAAAGAGTAATTCATCACTGACCACCAACATAGGCAGCACCACTGACCACAAATGAAAGTCCGCACCTTCTAGTGATCATCAGGAGAAAAGATACTACTGACCAGATATGTAAGAGGCACTTACCATTAACCAACCAAAGGGGAATTTACTACTGACCATCAACAAAGGGGACCTTACCACTGATCACCAAAAAAAGGGGACCTTCCCACTGAACACCAACAAAAGGGGACCTTACCACTGATCACTAACAAAAGGAGACCTTACCACTGACCACCAACAAAAGAGGACCTTACCACTGTCCACCAACAAATGCAGGCACTTACCTCAGGCCACCAACAAAAGGGGGTACTCACCACTGACCAGCGACAAGGAAGCATTCACCCCTGACCACTAATGAAAGGGGATCGCACTGTTGACCACCAACAAAAAAGGGACACTCAAAGACTACCAACCTAAGCAACACTCCGCACTGGCCATCAATGTAAGAATCGCCACTGACCACTTAAATAGAATTAATGATGATTGACTACCAATGAAAGGGAGCACTCACTACTGACCACCAATAAAAGAGGCACTCACCACTAGCAATCAACAAAAGGGCGCACTGACCACCAATGTAAGCAGCAATCACCACTGACCATCATCGTAAGAAGCAACCCCACTGACTGCCAAGTAAACAGAGGTCTCTCTACTGATCACCAACAATAGGGGACCTTACCACTGTCCACCAACAATAGGGGACCTTACCACTGTCCACCAACAACAGGGGACCTTACCACTGACCACCAAAAAAAGGGGGCACTCACCACTGACCACCAACAAAAAGAGCCTCTCACCACTGACCAACAAAATGCTTTTTTAAGCCATTCCCACTGTTAGTTCTTTTTTCAAGGTGCCAAAAACAGACGTGATACAATTTACTCTTTAATTAAAGAATAAGTCCACATTTGTTGAGAAATAAACATTTCCCTTTTTGGAGATCTATGTACATTGCTTAACAAACTTTGTTATAGGGTTGTACCTTTTGTTATCTTGAAAAATAACTGTTTGTTTCTCCGTGTCAATGTAAAAAATGAACCTAATGGCCCGGATTCTCGTACGAGTTACGCCGGCGTATCTCCAGATACGCCGTCGTAACTCTGAGGCCCCGTACACACGAGAGGATCCATCCGCTGGAATTGATCTGCGGACCGGCTCCAGCGGATAGATCCCCTGGTGTGTACAATCCAGCGGACCTGTTTCCGCGGATTTTTATCCCCTGGGATGGATTTCCAGCGGATAAAAATTTGAAGACATGCTTTAAAATCTATCCGCTGGAATCCATCCCAACGGATTGATCCGCTGGTCTGTACAGACTCACCGGATCAATCCGTCCGAAGGGATCCCCCGCATGCGTCGTAATGATTCGACGCATGCGTGGAATTCCTTTTATGACGGCGCGACACGTCATCGCGAGGGGATTTCGGCGCGGATTTCGATCCGATGGTGAGTACACTCCATCGGATCCAAATCCGTGGAAATCCTTGAGAGGTGGAAATCCTCTCGTGTGTACTAGGCCTGAGGCCTTGTACACACGAGCAGACATGTCCGATGAAAACGGTCCGCGGACCGTTTTCATTGGACATGTCTGCAGGGAGCTTTTGGTCTGATGTGTGTACACACCATCAGACCAAAATCCCAGCGGACAGAGAACGCGGTGACGTATAAGACACCGACGTTCTCTATCACGCGAGTTCAATGCTTCCACGCATGCGTTGAATCAATTTGACGCATGCGCGGGATTGATTCGGCCGCTGGTTATACGTCATAACCAGCGGACATGTCCCATGAGTCGTACTAACCATCGGACATGTCTGATGAGTCGTACTGACCATCGGACATGTCCGACGGACATGTTTCCAGCAGACAAGTTTCTTAGCATGCCAAGAAACTTTTGTCCGCTGGAAACCTGTCCGCTAGGCCGGAAAACTGTCCGCTAGGCCCTACACACGGTCGGACACGTCCGCGGAAACTGGTTTGCGTAAGTCGTTCGCGAATAGGGCTGGGCGTCATTTACGTTCACGTCGAAAGCATTGGCTTCTTGCGGGTTAATTTGGAGCATGCGCACTGGGATACTTTCACGGACGGCGCATGCGCCGTTCGTAAAAAGCGTAATTTACGTGGGGTCACATAAAATTTACATAACACATGCCCACATCTACCACATTTCGTTTGAGAATACGGCACTTGCCTGTAAAAGTTGCGGAGGCGTAACGTAAATAGGATACGTTACGCCCGCACAAAGATACGCGATTCTACGTGAATCCGGGCCAATGAGAGTGATTTTATAATTATCAAACAGCTGTAGCACTTGAATGGCTCTAATGAGGAAAGTGGCAGGGTCTACATCCCTTTTGATGTGATTTCCCTTTGGGAGTATCTCACCAAAATTTACATTGGGGATACCCAAAATCTGAATTGTATCTTAATGCAGATGTCTGGGAAAATCAGTAAGCCAATCACACAAGCAGGACATTACATATCTAGGGGGTCGTTCTGAACATCATTAGCTGGATTCAGAAAGCTTTACGCCGGCGTATCAGTAGATACGCGGTCGTAACTCTGAATCTACGCCGTCCTAAATTTAAGCGTATTCTGGAAACCAGATACGCTTAAATTAGGCTAAGATACGAGCGGCGTAAGTCTCCTACGCCGTCGTATCTTAGGGTGCAATATTTACGCTGGCCGCTAGGTGGCGCTTCCGTTGAGTTCGGCGTAGAATATGTAAATGACTACATACGCCGATTCAGAAACGTACGTGTGAACGGCGCATTTTTTTTACATCGTTTACTTATGGCTTTTTCCGGCGTAAAGTTAGTCGAACAAATAGCTGGCCTAGTCAATGTTAAGTATGGCCGTCGTTCCCGCGTCGAAATTTGAAAAAATGACGTCGTTTGCGTAAGTCGTCCGTGAATGGGGCTGAACGTAATTTACGTTCACGTCGAAACCAATACGTCTTTGCGGCATACTTTGGAGCAATGCACACTGGGATATGTCCACGGACGGCGCATGCGCCGTTCGTAAAATACGTCAATCACGTCGGGTCACCATCCATTTACATAAAACACGCCCCCCTCATCCTCATTTGAATTAGGCGCGCTTACGCCGGCCCCATTTACGCTACGCTGCCGTAACTTAGGAGGCAAGTGCTTTGTGAATACAGTACTTGCCTCTCTGACTTACGGCGGCGTAGCGTAAATACATTACGCTACGCCGCCTGAAAGATGCGCCGCCCTACCTGAATCTAGCCACATCTGTGTACAAAACACCTCCAGGTAGCCATATTGCATTTTCCAGAATGATAGCACTGCTGATTGAAAAGGAAAGGTGATTTTTAATAACGTTCACTTACAATATGACTTGTACAGCAATTGTATATGCTAAATTCATTTTTTTCCCCACAAAAGTGCAGTTACCCTTTAAGCATGCTGGTAAGTGATATTGGATTTTGCAGCAATCGCTATATCAATTTCTAAATGACGTTGGAGTTTTCATTTAAGAAATGATTTGTGATTGGTTATTATGGATTACTGTCCTTTGTACGTTACTGTTGCTTTTTTTGCCCTGTCTTACGGAATGAGGATTATTTTAGGCAGGTAAAGTGTTGCTAGATACCGCAGGGCCGCACCATACTGACGTCAGCCAGCATTACGGCACATAAATATTAAAAAAGATCAATACTTTAAGAAATGATGACTACATTACTCTCTGCTTCGTATGACTGTTTATGACTCATATAACGTTCGCTGAGTAAATATTTTAGCATCTTATACAGCAGAAGGTATTTTAAGGCCTAGGTAGCAATTTATGAGAGGTCAGAACCAATTTTCCTTCAATTATTTTTCTTTAATTGGTTCTTGGTTAATGGAGATTAATCATTTTCCAATGCCGCTCTGGGCAATTTCTGTACTTTTTGTAACATTTCCACAAAGGTGAAAACAGTTCAGCAAAATGCTTTTATAGATAAATAGCCCAATTTATTTAGAACCAATTCCCCCTGTCCCTCTTCATTTGTCCACTTTGGGGCAGATCCACATACATACGCTGCGCCCGGCGCAGATGTAAGATACGCTACGCCGCTGTAACTTACTTGGCTTTGATTTGAATCCTCAACGAATTTGCGCCGTAAGTTACAGCGGCGTAGTGTATCTCTCGCGGCGTAAGGGCGTGGAATTCAAATTGGGCGGGTAGGGGGCGTGTTTCATTTAAATGAAGCGCGTCCCCGCGCCGAACGAACTGCGCGTGCGCCGTCCGTAAAAACTCCCAGGGTGCATTGCTCCAAATGACGTCGCAAGGACGTCATTGTTTTCAACGTGAACGTAAATGGCGTCCAGCCCCATTCACGGACGACTTACGCAAACGACGTAAAATTTTCAAAATTAGACGCGGGAACGACGGCCATACTTAACATTGAGTACGCCACCATATAGCAGCTTTAACTATACGCTGGAAAAAGCCGAACGGAAACGACGTATAAAAAAATGCGACGGCCGGTCGTACGTTCGTGGATCGTCGGAAATAGCTAATTTGCATACTCGACGCGGATTACGACAGGAACGCCACCTAGCGGAAGCCGAAAAATTGCATCTGAGATCCGACCGCGTACGAAGACGTACGCCTGTCGGATCTAACACAGATGCCGTTGTATCTTGTTTTGTGGATACCAAAACAAAGATACGACGCGCCAAATTTGAAATTACGCGGCGTATCAAGAGATACGCCGGCGTAATTTCTTTGAGGATCTGCCCCATAGTGTTCTGATAACTTCCAAGAAAAAATCTCTCATTTAGAGTGTTACTAAACCCACAACAGTAATATCAGTCTGTAAATGCAGTAATGCTTTGTATACTCGCTATGGAACCTAAGGGGTCAATCCTCTGAATTGGATAAAAAAAGGCTGTTTGATTCTGTCTTCTCTCATCCTCCCCTTCTTCCACTGTCCCCCAAACCATCTCCTGCAAGTACAGAGTACAAAATTCAGTACAAAAGAGAAGTAGTGGTAAACAAAAGAAATTGTCTAACCAATCTCTATTCTTTAGGGCACTTTCACGCTGGCAGCGCCCAGGCATTTGGCGGTAACGCGCCGCGATTTTTAGTGGCGCTTTACCGTCGTTTTTGCAGTACTTTTAACTCCTGCTAATGGCCGAAAAAGGGTTAAAAGCGCTGAACATTGATTTCAATGGGCAGGGGCGTTGTAGGAGCGGTGTATACAGAGCCTCAAAGATGCAGCTTGCAGGACTTTTTTTAGCGTCCTGCCAGCGCACATTAAAGTGAAAGGAGAGGTGCTTTACATGCGCTATTTTTAGCGCTATAGTGCCTGTAAAGCACCTCAGTGTGAAAGGGGTCTTATAGTCCGCAAGGCATGTGTCTGTTCTCTGCCCACATGTTTTTTTGCTATGTGTCCTTTTTTCCCCATCTCAGAACATTGGGACTTGGGAGGCCATGTTAAAGAAGAGCTATATGCCCCCTTGTGGTATAACCCAAATTTAAGAGAACTGTATAAAATGTCTGGACCCCAATGCTGGGCGCAATTTGACCTCAAGTATGCCCATCAGTTATTCTCTGAGCAAGAGTTTAAACCTTTTTCTGCTTTCAGGGCTGAATTTGGGGTCCCATCCTTTTTTTTGTTCCACTATATGCAATTACGCCATGCGATAGGAAAAAAAGTGACCCAAAACATTTTTTTTTAAAAGGACAGTGTAAAAAATAATAATAATAATAATAATAAAAAAAAGTAAAGCGCCCCGTCCCGCCTAGCTCGTGTCTCGGAAGCAAACGCATACGTAATTCATGCCTGCATATGAAAACGGTGTTCAAATCACACATGTGAGGTATCGCCACGATCGTAGAGCGAGGTCAATAATTTTAGCACTAGACCTCCTCTGTAACTCAAAACTGGAAACCTGTAGAAATGTATAAACGTCACCTATGTAGATTTTTAAGGGTCGAAATTTGTCGCCATTCCACGAGTGGGTATCAATTTACTCAGCGTAACATTATATTTCACAATATAAAAAAAAATGGGCTAGCTTTACTGTTGTCAAAAAATATTTTTTTTCCAAAATAATTGCACTTGTAAAACCGCTGCGCAAATACAGTGTGACATAAAGTATTGCAACGACCGCCATTTTATTTTCTAGGGTGTCTGAAAAAAATATATATAATGTTTGGGGGTTCTAAGTAATTTTCTAGCAAAAAAAAATATTTTAACTTGTAAATAACAAGTGTCAAAAAGAGGCTTGGTCCTTAAGTGGTTAAAAAAAAAGAAGAGCTATGGCCAGGCAATGGGCACTCAAATATTGATATATTCTTACTAATCAGTAACTTTGAAAACAATCTCTGTAGTCTCAGACACTATGGTGTAATTTATCCTAAAATTTCTCAACAGAAGCTTCTCAATTTTGCTTTCTCTGTGTAGTTCAGCTTCTCCCTCCCAGCAGTGACTTTGCAGCTCTTCAACCTTTTAGGCTACTTGCACACTAAGACCCCTTTCAAACTGGGGTGGGGGCGGCGTTGGCGGTAAAGCGCCGCCATTTTTAGCAGTGCTTTACCACCAATTTTGCAGCGCTATTCGGCCTCTAGCAGAGCAGTTTGCCCCATCCCCCCCTCGCTAGCGGCCGAGAAAGCAGAGGCGCATTACCGGCAGTATAGCCGTGGTGTCCCATTGATTTCAATGGGCAGAAGCGGTGGAGGAGCAGTATACACACTGCTCCTTTACCACTCCAAAGATGCGGCTTGCAGGAGTTTTTTTACCGTCCTGCTAGCGCACCGCTCCAGTGTGAAAGCCCTCGGGGCTTTCACATTGGAAAGACAGCAGCAGCTGTTTAGAGTCGGTTTGCCGGTGCTAATTTTAGCGCAATAGCGCCTAAAAACCGCTCCAGTGTGAAAGGGGTCTATGAGTATAGTCTGTGTGCATTCTATCCCAGCAGTTTACTGTGCTCAGGCACAGGTGTCAAAGTCTATGGCAGGTGAAAATACATTGTGCCTGGATGGGCTGAACGCTGTGCCACATGCATTCTGTGTACCGGACTTGGCCCTGTCCAGCTGCAGGGTGGAACGTTATACCAAGTGGTACTCCCATTTAGGGTTCTCTCAATTGATCACAGCGGCGATCCTCTCGCACTAAAGCCACCCCCTCCCCACGCGATCAGTGGCATTACTTTATACTGCGGTAGAGGTGCGGGGAGGAGGGTGAGGTGGCCCCTAATGGACGGGCCACCACTGCTTTCTAGCAAACTTTGCAATGAAAAATGGGGATTTTTTGTTCACACATATTGCAATACATGTTTGTGCTGGCCAACTGCATCAAAGTAATCCCTCTTATGGGCAGTCCTACACTGCTCTGCCACAGCAAATGCTAGGATGGACACAATGCCAACATGGGGACAACAGACACAAAGTGGGGGAGAGCTACCAGGTTCAGGTCAGGTCTCTAACTTGCAATGCAACAGAAACGAGCATAATCAGTTCCAGCAGAATCCTCGTAATCCGAAGTACTTGCATATCAAAGTGAGTTTCCCATAGAAGTCAATGAAAACAAAAATAATTTGTTCTGCATTGACTTCAATGCCATGCACTACTGCATGTGGCCAGAGGTGGGGGGGGGTGCCAGAAAGGCCCGAGGACAGCTCAGCTGAACTCGGAACACCTTGGAAAGGCTCGGGAACAGAGTATTTTCGAGGTTTTCTGACCTTTTCTGAATGGAAGGGAAGAACACTAGGGGCAATCACAGGGTTAACTGTGTTCCCTAGGTGTGTTCTAGCTGACTGACTAGGGGAGGAGACATATCATCGTTCCTATTAAGGAACACACAATCTGTCTCCTCTCCCCTGAGAGAACCGGAATTTGTGTGTTTACACACACAGATCCCGGTTCTTGCTTTGTCACAAGCAATCGCGGGGGCCCGCCAGCAGGGCCATCTTAATAGCATCATGGGCCCCTGGGCAAAGAAATGGTCTGGGGCCCCTACAATGGAGACAATGTGGGTAAACATAAATCAAGAAGGTAGGAGGTAGGGGATATCTGGGGTGTAGAGGGGTCAGAGTGCTGGGGGGATATCTAGGATGTAGAGGGGTCAGAGTGCTGGGCAGATATCTAGGGTGTAGAGGGGTCAGAGTGCTGGGGGGATATCTAGGATGTAGAGGGGTCAGAGTGCTGGGGGGATATCTAGAATGTAGAGGGGTCAGAGTGCTGGGGGGATATCTGGGGTGTAGAGGGGTCAGAGTGCTGGTGGGATATCTGGGGTGTAGAGGGGTCAGAGTGCTGGGGGGATATCTGGGGTGTAGAGGGGTCAGAGTGCTGGGGGGATATCTGGGGTGTAGAGGGGTCAGAGTGCTGGGGAGATATCTAGGGTGTATAAGGGGTCAGAGTGCTGGGGGGATGTCTGGGATGTAGAGGGGTCAGAGTGCTGGGGGGATTTCTGGGGTGTAGAGGGGTCAGAGTGCTGGGGGGATATCTGGGGTGTAGAGGGGTCAGAGTGCTGGGGGGATATCTGGGGTGTAGAGGGGACAGAGTCATGGGGTGATATCTAGGGTGTAGAAGGGTCAGAGTGCTGGGGGGATATCTGGGGTGTAGAGGGGTCAGAGTGCTGGGGGGATGTCTGGGGTGTAGAGGGGTCAGAGTGCTGGGGGGATTTCTGGGGTGTAGAGGGGTCAGAGTGCTGGGGGGATATCTGGGGTGTAGAGGGGTCAGAGTGCTGGGGGGATATCTGGGGTGTAGAGGGGACAGAGTCATGGGGTGATATCTAGGGTGTAGAAGGGTCAGAGTGCCAGGGGGATATCTAGGATGTAGAAGGGTCAGAGTGCTGGGGGGATATCTAGGATGTAGAAGGGTCAGAGTGCTGGGGGGATATCTAGGGTGTAAAGGGGTCAGAGGGCTAGGGGGATATCTGGGATGTAGAGGGGCAGCCCGGGCTGCCCCAATTTGAGGGGCAGCCAGGGGTCAAGGACCATCTGCTTTGGGGAAAGGGCAGGGGCCCCCCCATGCAGCTGGGGCCCCTGGGCAGTGCCCAGGTGTGCCCTCTCATTAAGACAGCCCTGCCCGCCGGTCATCGTGCCAACGCACTCCCATTGGCTCCAGGGACATGCTGCGGGCGCGCCTCCTACAGCCTCTTAAAGGGCCGACGTACAGCTACGGCGGCTCGCCCAGGGGAGCCACCCATGTATAACTGTGGTGGCTGGTTGGGAACCGGTTAAAAGATAAAGTAGAACTATAGGCAAAAAAAAATTGTATAGAGTAAGCTGAACAGGAAGTGAGAGGAAATCCCTGCAAATTAAGGGAATTACTTGGGGACCCCCAGGTCACTAGAACTAGTGTCCCCATTGGAAGAATTTCCCACTATTACTTTTCTGGGGACAACGCAAAATGTGGGATTTTCTTTTACCTTCACTTTCAATGATAATGGTAAACAGAACAAATAGAGAGGGCGAATCTCCCTAATGGGGAGCAATACAAACTGACAAGGAGCCTAATCCTTCTCCAATCTATCTAACACTAAAAAAAACAGTTTTTCCCTTTAGTTATACTTTAGGTTCACTTTTTTCATAAAACAGTATATGCAGTCAAGGAATTTTGTAAAATGTTCATTAACTACATAGTGACCGCCGCACGCACTTTTACGTTGACACAATGGCACGGGCAGGCAAATGGGCGTACCTGTACGTCCCTTTAAATTTGCCGCCCAGCACGTCAAATTGCCCACCTGCGATTGCGGTCGGCAAAGGCAGAACAGGGGGATGTCTTTGTAAATGAGGCATTCTGCTGTTCTGTCTAGTGACTGTTCCCTGTGATCGGTGACGTGTCACTGGTAGCTCCTCCCCCTAACAGTTAGAATCACTCCCTAGGACACACGTAACCCCTTCAGCGCCACCTAGTGGTTAACCCCTTCACTGCCAGTGTCATTTTCAAAGTAATCAGTGCATTTTTATAGCACTGATCGCTGTAAAAATGAAAATGGTTCCAAAAATGTGTCAAAAGTGTCTGATGTGTTCGTCATAAAGTCACAGTCACGATAAAAATCGCTGATCGCCGCCATAACTAGTAAAAAAAAAATATATATTAATAAAAATGCCATAAAACTATTCCCTATTTTGTAGACGCTATGGCCCAGATTCACAAAGGAGATACGACGGAGTATCGCAGATACTCTGTTGTATCTCTCAGAGTATCTATGTGACTGATTCATAGAATCAGTCGCATAGATATCCCTAAGATCCGACAGGTGTTATTGTTTTACACTGTCGGATCTTAGGATGCAATACCGCGGCCGCCGCTGGGGGGAGTTTGCGTCGTAAACCAGCGTCGGGTATGCAAATTAGGAGTTACGGCGATCCACGACGGTTTTTCGCGTTCGCTACGTCGCAGCGAGTCTAGTTTCACGTTGCAAAGTTAGTCGTCGTTTTGGGTGCCTTAACTTTAGACAGCAAACGTATTGCTGTCTAAAGTATGGCCGTCGTTCCCGCGTCGAAATTTAAAATTTCACGTCGTTTGTGTATTACGTCCGGGAATACGGAAGTATGCTACGCACGTCGCCGATCGCAAAAATGACGTCAGTTCGCGCAAAGCACGGTGGGAATTTCGAAACAGAGCATGCGCAGTAGGTCCGGCGCGGGAGCGCGCCTAATTTAAATGTTACCCGCCCATTCGATTTGGATCGCCTTGCTCCAGACGTATTTACGATACACCACCGCAAGTTTCCAGGTAAGTGCTTTGTGGATCGGGCACTAAAACTGAAAACTTGCGGCGGTGTAACGTAAACGGCTTATGTTACACGGGCGCTATTGTACCTGAATCTGGCCCTATAACTTATGTGCAAACCAATCAATATACGCTTATTGCAATTTTGCGATTTTTTTTTTACCAAAAATATGTAGAATACACATCGGCCTAAACTGAGAAAAAATGTGCTTTTTAAAAAAAAAATGTATTATAGCAAAAAGTACAAAATATAGCTTTTTTTCAAAATTGTCTCTATTTTTGTTTATAGCTCAAAAAAAAAAAAAAAAAAACACCAAAAGAAAGCTCTACGGATGTATACAAAAGTTTAGGAACCCCTGGCAATTTCCATGATTGTTATTTATAAATATTTGGGTGTTTGGTTAAGCAATTTCATTTTGATCTATCAAATAACTGAAGGACACAGTAATATTTCAGTAGTGAAATGAGGTTTATTGGATTAACAGACAATGCGCAATATGCATCAAAACAAAATTAGACAGGTGCATAAATTTGTCATTTTGTTGATTTGAATACCTGTAACTACTTAGCACTGATTAATTGGAACACACAATTGGTTAGGTGAGATCATTAAGCCTTGAACTTCATAGACAGGTGCATCCAATCATGAGAAAAGGTATTTAACCTCTTCAATACAGAGCATTTTCACCCCCTTCCTGCCCAGACCAATTTTTAGTTTTCAGCAATGTCGAATGTGAATGACAATTGCGCGGTCATGCAACACTATACCCAAATGAAATCTTTCGTTTCCCCCCCCCCCCACAAATAGAGCTTTCGTTTGGTGGTATTTGATCACCTCTGAGGTTTTAATGTTTTGCGCTATAAACAAAAGAAGAGCGACAATTTTGAAAAAAAAAACACAATAATTTTTAATTTAATAAATATCACAATTTTTTTCCTTAGTTTAGACCGCTACATATTCTTCTACATATTTTTGATAAAAAAAAATCACAATAGGGGCTCTTTCAGACATGCGGACTGTATGTCCGCTTTTTCATCCATCCGTTTGCGGATGAAAAATGGAAATACATTGGTCCCTATGTGATTGCGGGTGTCAGCGGACACCCATAATCACCCGCCTCCACAAAGATCCGATTTTGCAGACGGAAGAATGTCCTATTTTTTCTTCCGTCTGCGCATCGGATCAGATGAACACGGACACGCGGTCCCTGTTCATCCGATCCCCCCATAGGGGAGAGCGGAGAAAAGACAGGGTGGTCCCTGCACAGTGTCAGCCGCCGGCTCAGCTGGGATATACAGAGCGATCCCCGCTGAGCTTACGGACACACGGAGGCGGATCATTACTGATCCGCCCCGTGTGAAAGGACCCTAAGCGTTTATTGATTGGTTTGTGCAAATGTTCTAGCATCTACAAAATAGGGAATAGATTTATGGCATTTTTATTTATTTTTTTACTAGTAATGGCGGCGATTTTTATTGTGACCGTGACATCGCGACGGACACATCTAACACTTTTGACACGTTTTTGGGACCATTCACATTTATATATTAGTGCTATAAAACTGCACTGATTACTGTGTAAATGTGACTGTCAGGGAAGGGGTTATCACTAGGGGGCGATCAAGGGGTTAATATGTTCCCTAGTGAGTGATTCCAACTGTAGGGGGAGGGGACTCACAAGGGGAGGAGACCGATGTGTGTTCCTCAGTACTGGGAACACACATCGGTCTCCTATCCTCTGACAGGACATGGATCTGTGTGTTTACACACACAGATCCATGGTCCTGCTGTGATTGCGGGCAATGCGGCGGGCACGCACGCGCCCCCTAGCCACCCGGGAAGCCCAGGACATCATATGACGTCCATCCGGAGGGAGGTTTCCGGGGGGAAAATAAAAAAAAATGACTCAGTAGGGAAGGGGTTAAGGTGGCCAATTGCAAGTTGTTGTTCTCTTTGACTCTCCTCTGAAGAGTGGCAACATGGGGGCCTCAAAACAACTCAAATGACCTGAAAACAAAGATTGTTCTCCATTATGGTTTAACCACTTGACCACCGGGCACTTAAACACCCTTCCTGACCAGACCAATTTTCAGCTTTCGGTGCTCTCACATTTTGAATGACAATAACTCAGTCATATAACACTGTAACCAAATGAAATTTTTGTCCTTTTTTCCCCACAAATAGAGCTTTCTTTTGGTGGTATTTGATCACCTCTGCGTTTTTTTTTTTTTTTTGCTATAAATGAAAAAAGAACGAAAATTTGGTAAAAAAAAAGAATTTTTCCTAATTTCTATCATAACATTTTGCAAAAAAGTAATTTTTCCTCATAAAATGTATACTGCTACATATTTTTGGTAAAAACATTTTTTTGGGGGATATTAGCACTGTAGTGGCACTGGGCACAATAGTGGCACTGATGGAGCACTGGCGGCACTGATGAGTACTGTAGTGGCACTGACAGACACTAGCAGCACCAATGGGCACTGAAGTGGCAGAGGTGGCACTGGTGGGGACTGTAGTGGCACTGGTGGGGACTGTAGTGGCACTGGTGGCACAGATGGGGACTGTAGGGGCACTGGTGGGGACTGTAGTGGCACTGGTGGGGACTGTAGGGGCACTGATGGGTAGTGTAGTGGCACTGTGTGGCACTGCTAGGCTCTGCTGGGCACAATGTAGATTTTCACTCACTTTAAAAATCGATGTATCGGTGTGAGGAGAGAAGAGAAGACCTCAGGATGACCTTTTTTTGTTTACATTTCTCTGCTCCCTCATTGGAGGGAGCGATCAGGTGGTGAAGAGCTGCTATCATTGGCTCTTCACCGTGATCCGTGTTGCGTCGGGTCCCCGGGACCCGGCGAGCACGGAAACTTCCGCGAGCGCGTCTCAGGGGGCGCGCAAACGAGGAAGTGCACGAGGACGTCCCAGGGACGTCGTGTCAAAACAACTCAACCGCGCTGTAGCAGTATTTTTGCTATAGCGCGGTCAGGAAGTGGTTAAGGGAAGGCTACAAAAAGTAATCGCAGAGATATAAGGGGTCAGTATCCACTGTGAGGAGTATAGTGAGGAAATGGAAGACCACAGGCACAGTTCTTGTTAAGGCCAGAAGAGGGGTATAATGGGTATAATGGTGGCAAAAGAACACAGCATTCCAAGAAAAACACTTGCTACCCACAATAAAATTTGGTGGAGGTTCCATCATGCTGTGGGGCTGTGTGGCCAGTGCCGGTACTGGGAATCTGGTTAAAGTTGAGGGTCGCATGGATTCCACCCATTGGCCCAGATTCAAGTAGAATGGAGCAATATTTGCGTGGGCAAAGAGCAAAGATTTTTCTCTGCGCCCACGCAAATATTTCCATTTGCCCAGCGATTCACGGAGCAGTAGCTCCGTAAATTGCGCGGGCGCTATGCTAATTAGCCCTGCGTAAGGGCGCCTAATGTAAATGATCCCGCCGGGGGCGGGAATCATTTAAATTAGGCGCGCTCCCGCGCCGAGCTAACAGCGCATGCTCAGTCGGGAAACTTTCCCGACGTGCATTGCAGCAAATGACGTCGCAAGGACGTCATTTGCTTCTAAGTGAACGTGAATGGCGTCCAGCGCCATTCACGGTTCACTTACGTAAACGACGTGAAATTTAAATTTCACGGGCGGGAGGCGCAGCTATACTTTAGCATTGGCTGCGCCTGCTATTAGCAGGAGCAACCTTATGATAAAGGCGCCGTACGGAAACTCCGTACCTTGCGTACGCAGGGCCCGCGCAACTTTTGTGAATCGGTGGTAGTATGCAATTTGCATACTACACGCCGATCACAAAGGCCGCGCCCCCTAGCGGCCAACGCAAGAATGCAGCCTGGGATGTGAAGGCATAAGGAGGCTTATGTTTGTCACATCCTAGGCTGCATTCGGTGTAACGAGGTTCCTGAATCAGGAGCACTCGTTACACCGGAGCAAGTAAGCACTTGCGCCGCGCAACTATGGTTGCGCGGGCGCAAGTGCTTCTTGAATCTGGGCCAATATCAGCAGATTCTTGAGAATAATGCTGGGGAATCAGTCACAAAGTTGAAGTTACACCGGGGCTGGATATTTCAACAAGACAACGACCCAAAACACGGCTCAAAATCTACTCGGACATTTATGCAGAGGGACAAGTACAATGTTCTGGAATGGCCACCCCTGTCCTGAATATCATTGAACATATGTCGGCTGATTTGAAGCGGGTTGTCCATGCTCGGCAACCATCAAACCTAACTGAACTGGAGATGTTTTGTAAGTAGGAATGGTCCAAAATACATTCATCCAGAATCCAGACACTCGTTACAGGCGATAGGAAGCTTCTAGAGGCTGTTCTGCTAAAGGAGGCTCTACTAAATATTGATGTGATTTTTCTGTTGGGGTGCCCAAATTTATGCACCTGTCTAGTTTTGTTTTGATGCATATTGCGCATTTTCTGTTAATCAAATAAACCTCATTTAACTACTGAAATATTACTGTGTCCTTCAGTTATTTGATAGATCAAAATTAAATTGCTGATCCAAACACCCAAATATTTATAAATGACAATCATGGAAATTGTCAGGGGTTCCTAAACTTTCGTATACAACCGTATTTGTGGGAAATAAAGGATGTAAATTTTGTTTGGGAGCCACATCGCACGACCGCACAATTGTCAGTTAAAGCGTCGCACGACCGAATCACAAAAAGTGGCCTGGTCTTTGGCCAGGCAAATGGTCCGGGGCTTAAGTTTTTTCTATTGAAAAGCCTTTGGCGTGCAAAACACACCCAAAAACTCCACCCGGTGCAGAAAAAATGTGCACACACATAAAGAGTGAATCACAAAAATGTGCAACGGGTGCTGCGTCAAACGGTCCTTCGCAAGAAGGACCTGACCCTGATCCCCGGGGCGTTAGGCTCCAGACGGGGACTGAGGTACTCAAGTGGTCCGAGCAGCCAAAGCCGACACGGACCCCATTCCTTGGAGGGTCTGCCTAAACAGAACCCTCCCAGTACTAGGTGGGGCTCCCCCGAAGGGAGACCCCATGAGAGCAGGCGAACTAAGCCAGAATGCCATGTCCACCCGCTCCCAAGACGTTCAGGGCTGGCCCGAGGACCGGCACCCTACTAATCACACAGTGACAAATAACGTGCACCAAACTAAAAAAGACATAAAGTGACAAACACGGGGGAAAATAAAAAAGAAAGTGGGGAGAAAGAAAGATAAGGGAGAGTGAAAAGTGACCATCGTGCAATACGATGTCCGGCCCTCCGGCCAGGAATTAGAATATCCTCTGGTCCTCGCCAAAAGGCCCGGCCCTAGAGGCAGGTGTAAAAAAGGTGGTATGGTGATGTGACCAAGGTACCAAAAAGCAAAAGTGTTGGTAAAAACACTAGTGTCGTTACGGCACCCCTGGACTGCCACTCCAGGGGCACATCACCATAGGCTTTTCAACGAACCCCGACCAACAGCCCGGACAGTCACAGCCCCCTTCCCTAACTGGAAGGATCGAGAGCTCCGGAAGGTCAGGGAGAGGGTCCTTACGCCTCTTTCGCTCCCTACCTCAATTATACTCGGGAGGTACTAGCCGTATGGTATGACCCCCCCTTAACAGTAGGGTGAGGTCGACGTTCCCTCTCGAGAAACTGGCAAGGTTAGGAACTGCATCAAATCCAGGCCAGAAGGCCAGGGATCCCAGCCCTTCAGCTTCGTCCTCATGTTTCTCCGTTCCGATCAGAAGGCTTTCACCTCCACGCCAGCAGGTTCTGCATCTGCCACCTTAGAGCGGGGGTTCACCCAAAAAAAACAAATGTATTGCATCTAGCAGATCCAGCATATTAAGGACAATACATTTTGGCAGTTTTTTTTTTTTTCTTGGTACATACCTTTATATCCTGATGTTGTCCAGGGCTTCCGGGTTCCGATGACTGCTTGACTGGGCGTTCCTATCCTTCCGTACGATGATTGACGTCTTGTGAAACAGGTGACCTGTCGCACAACGCGCGTCACCAGACGTCGGGAAAGAGCCGAGCTGCGAGTCGGCACTATACGGCGCCTGCGCAGTCAGCTCTACACGGCGGGCACAGGCGCCGTATAGTGCCGACTCTTAGCTCGGGTATTTCCGGAAATCTGGTGACGCGCGTTGTGCGACAGGTCACCTGTTTTACAAGCCGTCAATCATCGAACGGAAGGATAGGAACGCCCAGTCCCGCAAGCATCGGAACCCTGAGGCTGGGATAGGAACGGGCAGTCCCGGAGTCGTCAGAACGCGGAAGCCCTGGACAAAATCCGGATATAAAGCTAAGTACAGAGCAAAAAAAAAAAAAAACTTCCGAAATGAAATGTACTTACTATTGTACTTTTTAATGTAAAAAAATTGTTTTTAGGGTGAACCTCCACTTTAATCCCTTCCCACCTCGCCGTGTACTAAGGACGGTTAGCATAGCGCCCTCTACTGGCAACTGATAAGAACAGATACTACACTTGAGCTTAACCAAAAGGCCGAGAAGCGATCCGGGGCTTAAGTGGTTAATGTCATTGTCATATTTGTAGGCTATTTGGGTCCCTGGAAACCTGGTTGAAAAACTCCCATTTAGCAACCCTCACTTCTTGGCTTGTTGTGAGGCTTTGAAAACAGTTGTTTGGAGATTTTCGGGCAGGCGTCATATCAGGAGCTATAATTGGGATTTTTTCATCCAGGTTTCTTGGGAACCCAAATGGCCTGCAGGCATGGTAATAACATTAACAAACATTTTACAAAGCTGCACAGTTTTTTTTTATTATCTACTGGAACCCCTTGGCTTTTTTTTTTTTTGGAAAAGGTCAATTTAGTGTTTCTCCAGCCAAAATGATAAACTGTCTTTTGCACGTTTTCCATGACATATGCTTATTGACTTTATGTTCCACTTTTACAGCCTTACATCACACAGTATATAGATTTTACGTGTTGATCCTGCTCTTCCCCTGAACAATAAACTTATTTCCTGTGCCAGTCTGACAATGGGTATCTTCCACTATTGAACTGGCTGATCCCCCGAGTGTTGTCATCACCAGGAAACAGAGCCACCTCATCATGTATTCAATAGCCTCAGACACGTCAGAGGCTTCCTGCATTGGCTAAATTATTGACTGAGCTCTAGTAGTCCTGGAGGATTAGTGGTCACATGACCACAAATAAATATTAAGAAAAAAAAAAGGTAATTTTATGTGGTTTTCCGATGAGTCAACATAATAGAGTGAGTAAGCAAACGAAGAGCAACCATTTGGGATGTTAGTGATATTGTTCTGTCCCCGCTACACATTTCCCTGTGTGTAGCTCGACATGCAGCTAAACCCTGAGTGTAAGACTGAGTGTAATCTTGAAGCTTTATTAACAAAACAGGGTGGGTGAAACTATTGAGAGAAAACATATACAGGCACATATAATCAGTATATGAAATATACAGAAATACAATGAATAAGCTAGGCTGTAGATGCCGAAAAGTACTTCTCACCAACGATGCTGCATTTAGGAGATGCAAGTTTTAGTCCAACATGTGCTCTAATATTTAGTTCCTTCTTTCAGTCTCCAAGATGGAGTCTGAGTACCCAGGATGCACTTGTTTCTTTTCATCAGACTGAAGAATGATGGGAACTTTTGTTAAAGGTGAACAGTTAAAGCGGGAGTTCACCCATTTGTAAAAAAAAATTTTTTATCCCCTTAGCTTCCTGCTCGTTCGGTCTAGGGGAATCGGCTATTTGTATTAAAATATGAGCAGTACTTACCCGTTTTCGAGCTGCATCTTCTTCCGTCACTTCCGGGTATGGGTCTTCGGGAGCGGGCGTTCCTTCTTGAGTGACAGCCTTCCGAGAGGCTTCCGACGGTCGCATCCATCGCGTCACTCGTAGCCGAAAGAAGCCGAACGTCGGTGCGGCTCTATACTGCGCCTGCGCACCGACGTTCGGCTTCTTTCGGAAAATCGTGACGCGATGGATGCGACCGTCGGAAGCCTCTCGGAAGACTGTCAATCAAGAAGGAACGCCCATTCCCGAAGCCCATACCCGGAAGCGACGGAGAGGATGCATCTCGTAAACGGGTAAGTACTGCACATATTTTAAAATAAATAGCCGATTCCCCTAGTAAAAACGAGCAGGAATCTAAGGGGGAAAAGTGCCCTCTAAGGGTGAACCCCCGCTTTAATGCAAAAAAAAAAAATTTTACCACTTGCTCCATCTAGTGGTCAAATCTGATATTGCAGGCAAAACAACTTAAAGTACAGTGAAACCTCGGATTGCGAGTAACGCGGTTAACAAGCGTTTTTCACAATACGAGCACAGTTTTTTTTTAAATCCTGACTCGGTTTGCGAGTGTTGTCTCGCAAAACGAGCAGGATTTAAGCCACGGCGGTGTGCAGTACCGCATTTGGCCTGAGGTGGTGGGGCGCCGGAGCCGTGCGGAGCCGATGGGAAATACTCATCTCTCCTACTGGTGACATGGGGAGAAGCAGGGAGCCCCGCGGTGACATCATGGGCCACGGTGCGGACTCCCAGAAGACAAGTGTCCTTATCCCCCTCCCCCCGAAAGGTGGCATCGGAGGGGGAGAGAAAACAAATAAGCGGAAGTTCCACTTTTGGGTGGAACTCCGCTTTAAAGCGTAACTTCACTTTTGTTGAGAAAAGAACATTCCCCTCTATGTGATCAATGTACATTGCAAGGATTATAACAATCTTTGTTGCAGATTACTACTTTTTGTTATTCTGAAAAAATACTTGTGTGTTTGTCTGTGCCTCTGGGCACAGGGAGTGTAATGGGAGTGGTTTCATAATTAACTGCGCCCTCTAAGTGCAGCATATTTAAAACATCTTTAATATAAAGGGATTAAAAACACTCACATTTGAGTAGAGATATAATCAGGCGTGATGTTGTTGTCACTTCCGGGGATTCAGACAGGCAGCCGGCGCTTCGCGATCAGGACATACGTGTCCCTTCTTTAGGCTTGATAGGTGGCCATCCTAGATGTGGTAATTTATACCATGAGGTAAGGGGGAGTGTGGGGGAGTGGCAAGGGGGGAGTGGCAATCGGCTCAGGTAGTCATGGAGACCACACAAGCTAGAGCACAGCAGCATGGGGGAGTGGCCAAGCTATAGTACTAATGATAACATTGGTGACACAACTAGGAATGACAAATGTTAAAAATCGGTTCATAAAAAGAACATATACCAAGGTGATTGATTTAAGGCTATATATAAACTCTATTAGACTGTACAGTATATTATATTAATACTGCATACTATATTAAGATTATTAATATCCAGTGGCGGTGCGTCTATAGAGGGCGCTGGAGCGCCGCCCCCTCTGGCTCTCGCACCGCCACTGATTACAATAACATAGATTCATGCATTGCATGAATCTATGTTATTGTTGCCGGCCGCTGCCGCCGACTATTCAGATGGCCAGACGGTGAGCGCCAGCCACCTGAATAACGGCAGCTGGTTGGCTGTGCGGAAGTGCCTATCAGAGCCAGCGGGTCAGCGAGTACAGCCCTCGGCTCCCGGAAACTTATCTAAGGGACGTACGGGTGGTGCATTCCTTAATTAAGACTGACAGGCGTCTCAGCCAATCAGGTTCACTGGTTCTGGTTACCGGTAACCTGATTGGCTGAAGCGTCATCGAGGGCGGGAGAAGACATCGAGGGACGTGGAAGGAGGATGGCTGACCCCCAGAAAGGTAAGTGCCGGGCGGGGGGGGGGGGGCATTATACAGGGCACAGTGGCGATAATGGGCACAGTGGCATCAATGGGCACAGTGGCGACAATGGGCACAGTGGCGACAAAGGGCACAGTGGCGACAAAGGGCACAGTGGCGACAATTGGCACAGTGGCTGCTTTTGATGGCATGGCATAGTGGCTACGTTTGATGTCATTGCACAGTGGTGACAATTGATGGCACAGTGGCTGCGTTTGATGGCATGGCACAGTGGTGACAATTGATGGCACAGTGGCTGCGTTTGATGGCATTAGACAGTGGTGACAATTGATGGCACAGTGGCTGCGTTTGATGGCATGGCACAGTGGCTGCGTTTGATGGCATGGCACAGTGGTGTCAATTGATGGCACAGTGGCTGCGTTTGATGGCATGGCACAGTGGTGACAATTGATGGCACAGTGGCTGCGTTTGATGGCATGGCACAGTGGTGACAATTGATGGCACAGTGGCTGCGTTTGATGGCATGGCACAGTGGCTGCGTTTGATGGCATGGCACAGTGGTGACAATTGATGGCACAGTGGCTGCGTTTGATTGCATGGCACAGTGGTGACAATTGATGGCACAGTGGCTGCGTTTGATTGCATGGCACAGTGGTGACAATTGATGGCACAGTGGCTGCGTTTGATTGCATGGCACAGTGGTGACAAATGATGGCACATTGGCTGCATTTGATGGGCACAGTTTTTTTTTTTTTTTCGTTTGCGCCCCCCCCCCCCCAAAAAAAATTTCAGCACCAGCCGCCACTGTTAATATCTATACTTACACCCAACTTATGCAAACCATGGGGATCAGTAATGGTATATATATAAAAAAGAGGTAGCGATGGTTTAGAGGATAATTATAGACAAATCTAGATGGTAAAATAAAGAACATTAATCAAATAGAATTAATAAATGATCTCTAACAATAATTCATTCATAAAACTAATAAGACTCTATACAGGATCTGATCGCAAAACAATAAATATGGGATGTACTAAGAGTAAATGGCCCAGCAATCTAAAATGCCGCCCGCCAGCCTGAACCCCGGAAGTGACGACAACATCACGGAGCCTCCACAATCCCCGTCCCAGCCGCCGACCAGCGCTGTACACATTCAGTGCAGACAGGACTGCTACAGGACCCAAATCTCCACCATCAGCCCGTGATGTTCACACTTCACCAGGACTAATGCGGATGAAACACATTTAACCCTTTTTAACCCTTGACATGCCTGATTATCTCTACTCAAATGTGAGTGTTTTTAATCGCTTTATATTAACCACTTAAGACCCGGACCATTATGCAGGTTAAGGACATTGCCCCTATTTGCGATTCGGCACTGTGTCGCTTTAACTGACAATTGCGCGGTCGTGGCTCCCCAAAAAAATTGGCGTCCTTTTTTCCCCACAAATAGAGCTTTCTTTTGGTGGTATTTGATCACCTCGGCGGTTTTTATTTTTTGCACTATAAACAAAAATAGAGCGACAATTTTTAAAAAAATGCAATATTTTTTACTTTTTGCTATAATAAATATCCCCCAAAAATATATAAAAAAATAATTTTTTCCTCAGTTTAGGCCGATATGTATTCTTCTACCTATTTTTGATAAAAAAAATCACAATAAGCGTTTATCGATTGGTTTGCGCACAATTTATAGCGTTTACAAAATAGGGAATAGTTTTATTGCATTTTTATTAATATTTTTTTTTACTACTAATGGCGGCGATCAGCGATTTTTTTCGTGACTGCGACATTATGGTGGACACATCGGACAGTTTTGACACATTTTTGGGACCATTGTCATTTTCACAGCAAAAAGTGATATAAAAATGCACTGTTTACTGTGAAAATGACAATTGCAGTTTAGGAGTTAACCACTAGGGGGCACTGTAGGGCTTAAGTGTGACCTCATATGTGTTTCTAACTGTAGGGGGGCGGGGCTGGACGTGTGACGTCAGTGATTGTCTATTGTTTTCTCCTCCTGACATCCATGTCATTCCTTTCTCAAAGCAATGGGCAGCATTTAGCTTGGGGGGGGGGGGATAAGCAGGAGAGGTAAGTATTCAGTCTCTTTTTTCCATTGGAGTGTACCTCTCAGTTTTATTGAACAAAACAATCTTTCAGGTTAGCATACCTCCAAACTGTCCCTGATTTTGAAGCACAGTCCCTGATTTGGAACAAAGTCCCTCTGTCCGTCTTTCCTCCTCATTTTGAACTGATCTATATACAGTGAAACCTTTGTTTACAAGTAACGCGGTTAACGAGTGTTTTGAAAGACGAGCAACTTTTTTTTAAAATCCTGACTTGGTATTTTGAGTGTTCTCTCGCAAAACAAGCAGGATTCAAGCCAATGGGGTGGCGCAGTCTCTCAGGCCACATGCGGTATTGCATGCAATAGAAGTCAATGCGGCACAAATTATCTTCCTTTCCATTGACTTGCCACATCACCTGCCTTCAGATGCGGATTGTGACTTGTCGCTTCACCTGTCTTCAGTGAGGGTGGAACTGCAGTGATGCAGGGTGGGCGTTGGAGAAAGATGTCATCTCTCTGCTCCCCGCTTCCGGCCTGCTGACTGTCCTGCCCAGTGCCCACCTGCCATCTGGCCTGTTCGCCCGCTCACCTGCTGACTGGCCCACCCGCCTACTCACCCGCCGACTGGCCTTCCCTTCTCACTCACCCGCTGACTGGCCTGCCCGCTCACTCACCCGCTGACTGGCCTGGCTGTTCACTCACCCGCCAGCCCACTGACTGGCCTACCCGCTTACCAGCCGGCCGTCACTAATTTCTCTGCAAGGGGCAATTGCCCTGTTGCCTCCTGGATCCGCCCCAGCTCCATTTTTATACTTAAAGGAGAAGTACAGCCAAAGCTTCTGTGGATCACAGTTCATTCTGAAGCCCGCTGTCGGCTGACTTCACAGAGACGGTCCAAAAACGCGACCATATGGTTGGGATCCGCCCACAAGCCTGGACCGACACCAAGCTCAGCCTCTCAGCGAGACGGCTGCTACCACTCCCCCCATAGCCCAGCGCTCCAATGAGCATGGGGGTGGGGGGGGAGCCAAAACACCCAAACGATCAGCGGTGTTTGATCGCTCGGTTCTGAGTGAGCCCGTAGGGGATAGATGCAGCATCGGACCTATGCTAGGTATGCTACCTAGGTAAGTATGATAAAAAAATAAATAAAAATTCCCATACTTTTTTTTTCAATGTTGGGGGGTAAAAAAAAAAAGCTGTGCTGGTTCTCTATGGGGGCGAAGGTGTTCCAAGGTGGAGGGGGGGGGTGTCTGGCTTTAAATGCTGGGCTCAAACACAGTCCAGGTTTGTTTCTAGAACCTGCGCCTCCCTTGTAGTTCTGTATAATAGAGTAATTGAATATCCTCTTATATTCTTCCAGCATTCAGTCTGCGTGAGGTCCTAAATATTTCAGAAAGGTCAAAGGAATGATAATAACGCTGCAAATGGCAGACCCCAGAGAATAGGCATTGATGAAAGATGGACCTGATTCATTTACACAGAGGGAACTAGCTACAAAATACAAAAATGATACACCAAAGGAGAAACAGAATGTTTTTTTTATTATTAACCCTATGGTTATCAACAAGGGCTTCTAGGGACTCTTCTGCTGAGCCTATACCTGTATGTAATTTATTGCAATCCTGTCTGAGAAGTCCATATATAACGGATTGGTTATTTAAGGGTACACTTCAGTCACACATGAAACCATTGCTTTGCTAGAGAACGGATCACTACGATGTCAACATTGGCGGCCTCCTTCACGCAGGCGATTACATACACCAGATTCCTGAAGTTAGGGACAGTTGAGCGATCCTGGACACAGACGTTTGCAGACTTGGACATCCATCCCTACCCATGTAACCCATGCAGGGGCGGACTGACCATTGAGTCACTCGGGCACTGCCCGAGGGCCCCATACCACTAGGGGGCCCCATCAGGGTTGCCAGGCTCAGTAAAACCAGGGACAGTATGTAAAAATCTGTGTTTTTTTATAATCTGTCCCTGATATGTCTGAAACTGACATGCTTTTGATGTGAAAATCCAGAGATTTGAGCTGCACTGCCTCCTGGCGTGGTGTCCATCTGTAAGCCCGGGGGCCCCAAAATCTTCTATTGCCTGAGGGCCCCATGAGTTGTCAGTCCGCCCCTGAACCCATGTAATCGTTGTTTGTGGCTTTACATGCAAACAGTCACGGCTCCTCTCTTGCAAACAGTCACGGCTCCTCTCCTCACGGCTTGTCTTACTTTTTACAGATTGAGGATCTGCCACATGCGTTGATTGATTCTTGCTGCTTGAGTTTGGTGCAGGGCTCAAAATTTCAAGTCTTGAGCCACTAGCCAGGCATCAAGGGTTATTCGCCCCACCCAACCCCTACCCCGCCCCTAATTCTCTCGCTAATCACGCCCTCAGAAATTATCTTGTGAAATGTTTTATGCAGAATGAAGTTGCAAAAATAAATATTAACAACAACTTTATCAGTTCCTCTCAGCACAGCCTCACCTGTGCTCATCAATGCAGGCTCACCGTGCCCACCATTGCAGCCTCACCGTGCCCACCATTGCAGCCTCACCGTGCCCACCATTGCAGCCTCACCGCGCTCACCATTGCAGCCTCACAGCGCTCACCATTGCAGCCTCACCGTGCCCACCATTGCGGCCTCACCGTGCCCACCATTGCGGCCTCACTGTGCCCACCATTGCGGCCTCACCGCGCCCACCATTGCAGCCTCACCGCGCCCACCTTTGCAGCCTCACCGCACCTACCATTGCAGTCTCACCGCGCCCACCATTGCAGCCTCACCGTGCCCACCATTACAACCTCACCGTGGCCACTATTGCAGCCTTACCGTGCTCACCATTGCGGACTCACTGTGCTCACCATTGCGGACTCACCGTCCCCCATTGCAGATTCACTTTGCCCCCATTGCAGATTCACTGTGCCCCCATTGTGGATTCACTGTGCCCCTATTGCCAATTCACTGTGCCCCCATTGCAGATTCACCGTGCCCCCATTGTGGACTCACCGTGCCCCCATTACGGACTCACCGTACCCCCACTGCGGACTCACCGTGCCCCCATTACGGACTCACCGTACCCCCACTGCGGACTCACCGTGCCCCCATTGCGGACTCACCGTGCCACCATTGCAGACTCACCATGCCACCATTGCAGACTCAACGTGCCCCCATTGCCAATTTACCGTGCCCCCAATGCCGATTCACCGCGCCCCCATTGCGGACTCACCGTGCCGCCATTGCAGACTCACCGTGCCCCCATTGCCAATTCACCGTGCCCCCATTGCCAATTCACCGTGCCCCCAATGCCGATTCAACGTGCCCCCATTGCCGATTCACCGTGCCCCCATTGCCGATTCACCGTGCCCCCATTGCCGATTCACCGTGCCCCCATTGCCGATTCACCGTGCCCCCATTGCCGATTCACCGTGCCCCCATTGCCGATTCACCGTGCCCCCATTGCCGATTCACCGTGCCCCCAGTGCAGATTCACCGTGCCCCCACTGCAGATTCACTTTGCCCCCATAGAAGACTCACGTGCTCCCATTGGTGGCCAGATTATGACAGTAGAAGGGGAGAGCCGTTCTCCCAGTGATCGCCCTGATGGCAGAGAGCATAGAGGAAGAGGAGAGCCGTGGGATCGCAGAGCGATACAGCACGCTGTTTCAACTTACATTGAAATTTCCTCTGCTCTGCTTGCTCCCACAGCCCCGCCTCCTCCTGACCCTGTAATAGACAGAATGCGGGTCCAATGCTGAGATGTGTTGTCTATCACAGGCGCGGGGTCAGGAGGAGGCGGGGCTGTGGGAGCAAGCAGAGCGGAGGAAATTTCAATGCAAGTTGTAACAGCGGGCTATACCGCTCTGCGATCCCACGGCTCTCCTCTTCCTCTATGCCAGGGGTCTCCGTACTTTTCAAGCAAAGGGCCAGTTTATTGTCTTTCAGACTTTAGGGGGGCCGGATTCTGACCAGTGGGGGGTAGAAAATGCCCCAAGGGCTGAGCATCAGTGAGAATAAACACGCCCCCAATGCTGCTGGGCAGTTGGAGGAGGAAAAGTGCTCCATCATTGCTATTAGTGGAAGAAATAGTGCCCCAGTGTTGGTGTCATTATGAGGAATAGTGCCTCATATCGTTGGGAGCAATACTGCCCCAAGGGCCGGATGAAGGCTCACAAAGGGCCACATCCGGCCCTCGGGCCGCAGTTTGGAGACCCCTGCTCTATGCCATCGGGGGAATTACTGCAAGAACGGCTCGCGATTAGCCCCGATCGCCAGCGGTGTTCGCCCCCCCCCCCCCCCCCCCCCCACTCCCAGGCAACGCAGCTCCTCTCCAGACCTCGTTTTCCACTCGCAAAATTAGAGTAGGCGAGTGGAAAATTTGAGGTCTGGTTAAGTGTATGCATGTACCTGTAATAATCCACGTGACTTAGGCCTTAAAGTGTATGTAAAGCCAAAACTTTTTTGTATAAACTTTTGGATGGAGTAGAGATTGGTAAAGACCCCTGTTACCCCCTATTTGGGAGATTTCTCGTTTCTTCCTGTGCTAGAGACACAATATAAGCTCACCACAGCAGAAGATGCTGACAGATGGGTAGGGTTGCCATCTGTCTGGAATTCACCCGGACAGTTCAGGTTTGGAATTATGTGTCCGGGTTTCCAACTGCCTGAAACCCGAACACATTATTCAGACTGGACTATGGCCTCCCAGCAGGGTTGCTGACTCCAGCTGTCTAAGCTGAGAGTGTCTGTTACACTCTCTTTCACACTGCCACAAGCCATCTCTTTCACACTGCCACAAGCCAACACTAACACCCCCCCACTACACACACAGATGGGAGAGGAGAGAGGGCTCGATCTGCTCCTCTTCTTCCCACCCCTACCCCTCTGTAACTGCCCACACTCCAATCCCCGGCACTCTGCCTCAGAAAAGGTACATCGGGGCCGAAAAATTTGAAGTCCAGCAGCCTCAGATATATCTGGTTGAGAGGTGCTGACTACCAAGGGGTGAGTACACTAAAGTAAATCAGGGTTCTCAGCGCACCCCTTATATCTCACTTCCCCTTTACACCAGAGGCCACAGTGTTCCCCCTTACATCAGAATTCTCTCCGTGCATCAGAGTTCTCAGTGTTCCTCCTTAAATAAGGGTTCCCAGAGCATCCCTTATGTTAGAGTCCCCAGAGTTCTTCCTTACATCAGAATCTGCAGAGTCTCCCCCCCCCCTCCCCTTACAGTGTAAGGGGACTCTGCGAGTTCAGATGCAAAAAGGGAACTCTGTGTATTCAGATGCAAAACATTGAACAGTGAACATTCACGGAAGGCAGCTCTCATATAGCCGCTAGCAATAACCACTGAGTTCTCCTGGCAGGAACAGCTCCCCCAGCTCGACCCCCTGCCAGGAGAAGACAATTGCTGGGCAGGAGGGAGTCCCCTGTCTGTGTTGATGGGGGAATTGTGGAACCCCTGGTTGCAGGAAATACATTTTTACTGTGTGGTCAGCCTTAGCACCTGGATGCCCTGCTAATTTAGTTTGCTAGGATTCCTGCTAATATATTCTGAATGTCCTTGCATCTTTGAAATTTCAGGCAAGTGTATTGTTTAGTAACAAGCCCAGCTTTCTATAGAAGAAGTTTGCCCCGCTTAGAGCCATGTGATTCTATCATGTGTGCCCAACCTGGGCACTGTGAAGTTCGTGCTTAAAGCGTTTGTTACCCCAACATTTCATATTCCTGATATGTGCCTGCTGTACCTTGCACTTATATGAGAAAGTCTCCTGTTCTCTTTGTATTGCCTAATGAATGTAACATCTCTGGTGTTCCTGACAGTCCCTCTGCTTTAATATAAAAAAAACTGACCACACCAAGCAGGAGAGCACATTGTGATCAGTTCTCTAGCTGTGCTGGGAACTCAGTGTGCTCTCCTCCAATGATCAGACTTGTACTGACACGCCTCCCCTGCACAGCCTCTCTCTGGGAAGATCAGTGTACTGTTGTTTCTACTCCCCCCCAGCTCTTATGTAGCTGAGAACAGAGGGAATGTAATCAAAAAGGGATAAAGTATATATTTTTTTTATATCTATACACAAATGTTTTGCCTTTCATTTCTATTTTAAACGGAATGGGTTGTTTTACAAGGTGATCATTTACAATCACTTTAATTTGGTTTCCAGGAATATTTTATTCACTAAGGCCCAGATTCACATACAAACGCCTATCTTTAGGCGGGCGTAGCGTATCTCAGATACACTACGCCGCCGTAACTTAGAGCGCCATGTCCTGTATTCAGAAAGAACTTGCGCTCTAAGTTACGGCGGCATAGTGTATCTGACACGGCGTAAGCCGGCCTTATTCAAACTAGTCTGTTAGGGGGCGTGTTGTATGTAAATGTGTTGTGACCCCATGTAAACAACGCTTTTTACGAACGGCGCATGCGCGCGCATGCTCAGTATCACGCCGAATTTTCAAAGTAAATTACGCCCGCTCAATGCTTAGTCGACGTGAACGTAACCTACGCACAGCCCCATTCACGGACGACTTACGCAAACGACGTAAAATACGACGCTGTTCGTACGTTTCCGACGTCCATACCCAACATGACTTACCCCTGGTTTATGAGGGGTAACTTTGCGCCGGCGTATGTCTTACGTAAACGACGTATCTTGATACGCTGGGCGTACGTACGTTCGTGAATCGGCGTATCTAGCTAAAGTGGAGTTCCACCCATAAATATAACATTACATCAGTAGTTTAAAAAAAATGTCATTAGTCCTTTACAAAATTTTTTTTTTTTTAGATGCCTTCAAAGTGTTGTTGCTAGGCAGAATAGTTAATCTTCCCACTTCCTGCACCTAGGTGCTTAATGCACCGCACAGACTCCTGGGAATGTAGTGGGTGTAACTTTCCAGGAGTCTGTGCACTCCCCAGTCTCAAAGAATCATGTGACTTGGACAGCACAGGTGCTGAAACCTGATCTGACACTGCTTGTGCAGCACTGAGCATGTGCGAGATCTGCAAGGCTGAAATCCAGGAAGTCATACAGTCTGGCTTCATGATGCCCACACTTAAGATGGCCCCAGTCAATTTCTATTTTATAAAGTGTCTAAATGCTGTAACAACCTAACCAAAACGGACCTTAGTTTACAGACTAACTTTACTAGAATACATTAAGCTTGTGTATTACAGGGGTATTTATATTTAAAAAGTGAAATTGTGGCCGGAACTCCGCTTAATTAGCATATTCGACGCAGAAATATACAGAAGCGCCACCTAGCGGCCAGCGTAAATATGCACCCTAAGATACGACGGAGTAGGAGACTTACGCCGCTCGTATCTAGGCAACTGTGAGGCGTATCTGATTCTATGAATCAGGCGCTGAGTTGCGACGGCCCGCACTCAGAGTTACGACGGCGTATCTGGAGATACGCCGTCGTAACTCCTTTGTGAATCTGGGCCTTAGTCTCAGCTGTGCTTTAGATAAGGGGAAAAGTAAAGCAGTTTAGTGAAGACCCAGCAGGGCATGGAACTCTACCCCTTTCTACCCAAAATAGGGTTTCATTGCACTTTGCTAGCAGTTTGCATGACTCTTGTAAGAAATAAAAGATGCTTACCTCTTGCATGGCTCTTATAGACTTACCCTTGGATCTCCCTTTCTTTAATGCTTGCAGAATAGATGACATGACAGATTATTCTGGTGTCCCCAGCCTTTTCACCTATCAGTACCTGGTGCAGAATCTGCATAGGTAGCTCTCTCCCAGGGACTGATGGGATGAGTCAGCAGCACTCAGGGCTCCACTGGTGCTCGTGGGATTACTCAGCACAGAGACCGGGGATGCCCCAGCTGTGTTAAACAGAGAAATATACGTACATTGCATAATGCGGCACATATTAATCACTGTTTGTCCTCTCTTACTGCTGAGGAAGCAATGGAGGCGAGCAGGTGACACCACACAGTGACATTGTGGCCCAGTGTTACCAAAGTCTGCTTTACTTGCAAAATGTTTCAGTTTGACTGGGACATGCCTTTAAAGAGACCCGGTCATGAGATAGCTTTTGTAGTAATTGGACTTCAATTGATTGTACAGGCTTGCTTATAAAGCATGTATACATGCCCCTTTTTTAAATGACCTCTGTAGGTGAGAATAGGAGCAAATATCCCCCCCTGAGGTCAGACAGTTGCGATCTTGTCAACTACTTAATCTCATTTTGATAACCGTCTCCCAGATGCAAAAGTAGTCTCTTTAAAGGCATGTCCCAGTCTGTGAAAAGTAGTACCTCTGTTGGTTGGGTTACACTTGCCTGAAATCGCAGCTAGGTGCACATGCAGTTTGCCACTAAGGAATATAGTTCAACCAGATGATGGACGACAACGTATTACTTCAATGGCAGGTTATGCAGGCTCACCCAAGGCATGATGTCTGAGGCCCCATACACACGGGAGGATTTATCCGCGGATACGGTCCAGCGGACCGTTTCCGCGGATAAATCCTCTCGAGGATTTCAGCAGATTTTAATGCGATGGAGTGTACTCACCATCGCATTGAAATCCGCGCCGAAATCCTCTGGCGATGACGTGTCGCGCCGTCGCCGCGATTATGACGCAGCGACGTGCGCGACGCTGTCATATAAGGAATTCCATGCATGCGTTGAATCATTGCGACACATGCGGGGGATCTCTTCGGACGGATGGATTCAGTGAGTCTGTACAGACCAGCGGATCCATCCGTTGGGATGGACTCCAGCAGATGGATATGTTGTGCATGTCAGCAAATATTCGATCTGCTGGAATCCATCCCAGGGGAGATATATCCGCGGAAAAAGATCCGCTGGCGTGTACACACCATAGGATCTATCCGCTGAAACCCATTTGCTGGGATTTATCTGCGGATGGATTCTATGGTGTGTATGGGGCCTAAGCGATAACATGGAGCACCCCATAAAGGAGTGACGAGCTGATGACCCCAGTGGCAAGAGGGTAATTTTTTGCAATTGCAATGTAACCTCCAGGGTTGCCGCACCAAAGAGTTGCACTGTTGCAACTGTGGAGACAGGAAGTTTGAGTAGGGTCAATGCAGACGGCATGCTAAAGCATAGTTGGAATTCAAACAGATGTTAGGGCAGGTGGCAGGCAAGAGAGTAGTTGGTATTGTGGCATTACCCCCAGTGGAGCTGCTGGATTTTTGGGCGGCGTGTTACCTCATGGCTCCTCCGAAATTCCTAGGGGTGAATGATGCGTATTGCATTATAGTAGAAGTAAAGGACTGTCCACGACAGGTGCTCTTTGCTGTGCTCTTTATTACCCAGCCGGGTAAAAACAGTAAACTTGTGGTGAGGAAAGTAAAGCTGAAGAAGATAGGAGAATAGCAGATTCAGGCGTAATGATAGGAAACAGTCCCAAACTTAACACTTCTTTGCACCACTCCTGCCGGAGTGGGTTTAGTGTACCCGGACAGGCCTCTCTCACTGACCTGGCAGCCGGAGTATCACTCGGACAATTATAGGATGAAGTCTCTGCCACAGACCCTCCTTGGTGAACTTGAACTTGGGAGAAAGTCTCTGCCACAGACCCCTCTCAATGAGCCTCAGAAAGATACCTCTGTCACAGGTCCTCTCTGGGTTGAATTCTTGGAGATATGCCTCCTTAATTGAGTTGCGTCTGGATCTCCTTCAACTTGTCGCCCAGGTACCGACCGACAGATGATCAATCCCTCGGTGTCCGGTTACCTCAATCCCCGGTGGTTTGTCCAGGCCCTTTTGGACCGCCAGCCTCTCAATGGCGCTCCTCAGACTAACTTTCCACCGAACAGCAGTACAGCTTGGGATCCTCAAAGTGGGAACCCAGTCACTCACTGGGTCCCCGTCACTGTTCAGATGCTCTGGGTCAGCATGGCCCCCGGAACCAGGAACACCGCGTGGAACGCACGTCCCGGCCAGGTAGGCCATAACGCCGTGGCACCGTGATATGGCCACCCTAAAGGTGGGTGCCACACTGGACGAAGAAGACCCATAACCAATGGCGTCTGCCCCATTAATACCCCTCCCCAGCATGCACAGCGAGGACAAACCCTCGTGATTGGCTGCTGGGAAAGAGCACCCAAACCTTGACTCCACTGCTGCCACCTGCAGCACCGGGGCTGGAAGAACACCCCAGAACAGCAGAATGGGCTCACAGCCAAGCTGAGACAAAGACCGTATTTTGCTACTGACAATCTGGATCAGAGTTTAACTACACTCTGATCTACCCTTACATTTAACTAGCACCAGTACTATAGGCGATACAGTATCAAGGCAGAGGTCAGGGCAGGCAGCAGGCAAGAGAGTAGTTGGTATGAAGGCATAGGTCAGGGCAGGCAGCAGGCAAGAGAGTAGTTGGCATCCATTCAGAAAAGAAAAAAGAAAAAGAAAAGAAAATACGTGAACAACAACAAGCTTACTCTCAAAATGAATTTATTAAAGAAACAGCATAGCGATGTGCATGTGGTGCATTATGGCTGTCTTCAATAAAGTGCAGTATTCCTCAATATTGCCGTACCCTTCTAGAATGCATCTGGGGAGTCTGTTCCGCAGTAGTGGTCTCGACCTTGCTGTCCCAGATCCTAGGGGGGGTTTTAGGTAGGATCACTGGGGGTTAGGTTTTAGTGAAGGTGGGCTTATATTTTTGGGGGGGTACTGTCTCAGAGGCGGGATGAGTCCTGCAATCTAGAAGGATACAGCAATATTAAGAGACACTGCACTTTATTGGAGAAAGCCATAATACACCACATGTACATCACTATGCTGTTTCTTTAACCACTTAAGCCCCGGACCAATATGCAGCCTAAAGACCCAAGGTGTTTTTACAGTTCGGGACTGCGTCGCTTTAACAGACAATTGCGCGGTCGTGCAACGTGGCTCCCAAACAAAATTGGCGTCCTTTTTTCCCCACAAATAGAGCTTTCTTTTGGTGGTATTTGATCACATCTGCGGTTTTTAGTTTTTGCGCTATAAACAAAAATAGAGCGACAATTTTGAAAAAAAAGCAATATTTTTTACTTTTTGCTGTAATAAATATCCCCCAAAAACATATATAAAAACATTTTTTTTCCTCAGTTTAGGCCGATACGTATTCTTCTACCTATTTTTAGTAAAAAAAATCGCAATAAGCGTTTATCGATTGGTTTGCGCAAAATTTATAGTGTTTACAAAATAGGGGATAGTTTTATTGCATTTTTATTTTTTATTTTTTTTTTACTACTAATGGCGGCGATCAGCAATTTTTTTCGTGACTGCGACATTATGGCGGACACTTCGGACAATTTTGACACATTTTTGGGACCATTGTCATTTTCACAGCAAAAAATGCATTTAAATTGCATTCTTTATTGTGAAAATGACAGTTGCAGTTTGGGAGTTAACCACAGGTGGCGCTGTAGGAGTTAGGGTGCACCTAGTATGTGTTTACAACTGTTTGGGGGTGTGGCTGTAGGAATGACGTCATCGATCGTGTCTTCCCTATAAAGGGAATGACGCGTTCGATGCGCCGCCATAGTGAAGGACGGGGAAGCCGTGTTTACACATGGCTCTCCTCGTTCTTCAGCTCCGGGGAGCGATCGCGACGGAGCGGCTATAAACAAATAGCCGCGCCGTGGTCCCGGATCGCTCCCCGAGCGGACCCGACCTCCGCATGTAGCGGGGGGGGTCCCGATCGGACCCCCCACGCGCTAATAGGCGAGGACGTACGTGTACGCCCATGTGCCTGTACGTGCCATATTGTGGACGTATATGTACATGCGGGGGTCGGGAAGTGGTTAATAAATTCATTTTAAGAATAAACCTGTGGGTGTTCACATTTTTCTATTATTTTCTGAATAATATGCATTGTGAATACACCCTGCCCAAATGATGTGTGGCACTCCAATCTACTTTCAAAAGATTTTTATTTTGAAAAGATAAAAACAATCAGCAAATACAAGAGAGAGACAGGATTGCAAATCTCAAATCCAGTACAATCAGAGCATACATCATACAGACAAAAGGCAAAACAACTATCATGGTAAATGGTATTTGCAAACAGGACAAAACATACATAAAAAGAAGAATCATCATAAAAGGAATCACACAATCAGGCCTCTATATCACTCACACCCCTAAAGGGATCTGACTGTGTGAGCGACCAGAGGACCGAACTAACATGTGTCGACTAGAACAACGACTGCCCTGGATTCGTAGAACCCCTCAACAGATACAAAAAATTATCCTTAGTCAATCATTAACAGAAACGAGAAGGAAGATCCTTCAAAACAAGAGAAAAAGAAGAACAGACCAGAAAAAGTAGATAAAGAAAAGGAGACAAAAGAAAAGAGATCCTCCGCCAGAACGCCCATAGTAGTTCAAGAAATTACATCTTCTCCCGAGGTTAACTGTTGCCTACATATGTGGCCCAGGCACCCAAGTCTCCTCAAACTGTTGGAAAGTATCTAATAAAAAGCTCACCAATTTTTCTTGTGACATAATCCAAGAAATGTTGTGTTTGGCAGCTCGAAGAGAAACCCTAGGAAGCTTACAGGATTTCGCTATAGTAAGCTTGACTCCCAAAAGAATGTAAAATATAAGTTTCTGGACATATTTTGAAATCTTAGGGATTCGGAAATTTAGGAGAGCTATAGAAGGAGACTTCGGAACCCTGACCCCTGTAACCTTAAAGATCATATAAAAAATGTTATTTCAGAAATCTCTAATCCTAGGGCAGTCCCACCAGACATGTAACATTGTGCTTTCCATTTGACAACCCCGAAAACAAAGAGGAGACGCTGAAGGAAAAATCCTTGTGTCTCAACGGGGTCAAACACCACCTAGTAATAATCTTAAGGCAAGCTTCCAAGAGGGAAGTATTAAGAATACCTTTATAGGATCGAAAGAAGGCCGAGTGCCAGGTATTCAAGTTCCAGTCCTCCTGCAAATCAGCTTCCCAGGCAGTCATGTAAGTAAGTTTCACATCAGAATGGGAAAGTGACAAGTAGATAATCGAGATCCCACCCCTCTGCTCCGTAGCTTGACCACACCAAAGCTCATATGGGGAAAATTGGGGTGGAATAGGTTTTGTCTTCCATATAGTGAGAATTTTGTGAAAATCTAAAGCGCTCAGAATCAGGGAGGTCTAAATCTTTAATACACTTAGTAAGGGAGATGGGGCCCGCAGAAGTGAAAAATGTCCGATGCGGAACATCCCCTTATTTAACCACAATCTAAAGGCTCTAATATCCATCCCAGGGGGAAAGTCCGGATTGTGAAATAAATGGGCCAAAGGTTTACAAAAGGAAACTAGAGAGGAAGGCTGTTTTAGCTTATCCCAAAAGGCTAATGTATGGGAGAGGGATGGGGAGAGGATTGGAGGAGTTTTTGGGGGACGCCAAAGGAGAAAAACAAGGGGAAAAGAGGGAGCCGCCTGTCTCTCCATTTCTACCCAGTCTGGTCTAGCCATCCTAGAATACACCGTGGAAAGCTGAGCCAGACGCGCGGCCTGAAAATACCAGAAGAGTTTAGGTAAACCCAGACCACCCTCCCTCCTCAACCTAAATAATATGTGTTTTGAGAGTCTATAACCCTTTTTGCCCCACACAAATTTAATAATTTTGCTTTGGAAGGAACGTAAATGATCCCTTCTAATTAAAATCGGAAGAGAACGGAACAGGTAAAGTACCCTAGGGAGAAGGGTCATCTTAATTAAATTAATCCGTCCCAGCCAGGATAGTTCCAAACTAGACCAGGTTTTAAGATCCGCTTCCAATTTCCGGAACAATGGAGGGTAGTTAGCAGAATAAAGTTGTTCAAAAGTAGGAGTGAGATGTATTCCTAAATACCTAATAAAAGAGTCAGACCATTGAAAATTAAATGTTTCTTTCAACTGGGCCACTAAAGAAGGTTGAAGAGAAATATTAAGTGCTTGAGACTTAGAAAAATTTACTTTTAGGCCTGATAAATTGTGGAAGTCATCCAATAATTTGCATACTCTAGGGAGAGAAGTGGTAGGGGAAGTGATAAAAAGGATAAGGTCATCCGCAAATAGACCACACTTGTGAATGTTGGGGCCACACTTGACACCCGCTATATCAGAGTTGGATCGGGGACAACGGGCAACGGGGACAACGGGCAACCTTGACGAGTACCCCTTGCTATTTTAATGGGATCTGAGTAAATGCCCTGTAAATGTATCCTAGCTAGGGGGGAATAATAAAGTGACCTAATGAGACCCATGAATCTAGGACCAGAACCCCAAAGCTCCATAAGGGAAAACAGGTACGACAACGAGACAGAGTCAAACGCTTTTTGTAAGTCGAGTGACAATAACATACCGGCTTGTTTAGAACCGCCATCCCAACCAGATTGTAAAAGTGACACAATATCAATTGCTCTCCGGATTTGATCTGGGCCCTGTCTGTTTGGGATAAAACCCACCTGATCTCTATGTACATAAATACTTATGAAGGAAGCCAAGCGGTTAGCCATCACTTTAGTCATTATTTTCAGATCATTATTGATCAGAGATATTGGCCTATAATTGCCTACTTCAGCCGGATCTTTATCAGGTTTAGGGATGATGGTTATAAACACAGAATTTAGCTGCCCATCTAGAGGAACACCTCTGGTTGAATAATTAAAAAATCTAGCCATATAGGGAGCCACTGTGCCCGCAAAAGTTTTGTAATAAAGCCATCTGGGCCTGGGGCAGAATTCGTTTTCAAGTTTTTAATTACCTCCAGCACCTCCTCTGTGGAGAACGGAGCCTCCGTTCTATCTCTATGGTCCGTTGACAGGTTAGGAGTTGGGAGGTTTTCAAAAAATTTGGACAGCTCCGAGGAGCTTAACGCACCACGGGAGCGATGCAAGTCCTCATAAAATCGATGAAACTCTTCCATTATGCTAATAGGTTTAGCAGTCAAGGGTTTACCCCCTATTCTGATCTTAGGGAAAACATGCACTCTAGGTCTAGGCGTAAGTTTAGAGGCCAAGAGAGAGCCTACCTTGTCCCTCTGATGATAATATCTCGCCCCACTCCATCTAATAGCCTTTTCCGTTTTAATTATTCTTTATTCATTTTCATCATCTTTAAAAACAACAGGTGGTTACAATCATATATCTTTTTTTTTTTTGCCATTTCTATTTCACATATTTCATACATGTCTTCTATATTCCCCCTTTTATTTTACCCTTTTCCCTCCCTCCCCTCCCCCCTCCCTGCTCTAATCATCCGCTTTATTAGGTTTTCTTTCACACTGGGTATCTCATTTCTTCCAACCAAGGGTTCCACATTTTACAAAACTCCCTGATATTCCCTCTCCTGGTATAGACCACCTTCTCCTTCCAGATTGTCTCAGTGACTACGTTAGTCCATTCCTTTACTGATGGAGGGTTCGCTGCTTGCGACCTCTGAGCTATTAGCTTTCTTGCCTGAAAGCAACATCTCAACACTGCTTTTGATGTGCTGGTCATTCTACTTATTTCTTCCCCTAGACCCAAGATACATAATCTGGGGTTCATCTCCAACTTTATTTTATATATCTTGCTAATGATGTCCAGTATCCCCCTCCAATACCTGAACAGTTTCGGGCACTTCCATATCATATGCAATAAATCTCCTGTTTCTTGGCACCTGGGGCATCCTGCATCCACTCTCAATCCGAATTTAAATAATTTCTTAGGTGTGTAATATGTCCTATGTATCAGCATCAGGAAGGAAAATCTCTGTGCTGGCGAGACTGTAGCCGAGTGTCCTCTTTCCAATACCTTCCTCCATTGATCCTCTCTTATAATCCCTAGGTCTTCCTCCCATTTTACTCTACTTTTAAGTTTTTCTGGGCCTTCAATGCTCTCCTTGCATATGTATGAGTATGCCTCAGAGATAAATCCCTTCATCTTACTCCAGTTATTCAGTTTCTGAAGGACAGGGGTCTTAACCCATATTGGCCCTACTCTATTAAACTGAACATCTAGAGCATGTCTGATTTGGAGGTATCTATAAAATGTATGTTTAGGTACATCATAATCTTTTCTGATTGTGGCAAATGTTTTTATAGTTCTTCCTTCATATAACTGTGCCAATCTAGTGATCCCCTTGGCTGCCCATTCATTAATTTTCCCTACTGACTCCAGTTCCTGGAGATTCCTATTATCCCAGAGTGGTGCGTTTTCTGTCATTCCTTCCTGTCCTCCTAGTTTCTTTACTGCTTTCCACACTTTGAGGGCCATCTTAACCGTTGGGATTCTATTAGTAAAGGAATTGGCCTCCAGTACCTCCACCGCTGTCTTATGGGGTGCCCCTACAAACATCAATCCCAAATTTGTATCCCCTCCTGATTTAGTTCTCACCCCTATGTGCTGCAGCTGTGCTGCCAAGAAATAGCATTGTGGGTGGGGTACTGCCATTCCTCCCTCTCGTATAGGTAATTGCAGTGTTTGCAACTTGATTCTAGATTGACCCCCTTTCCAGATTAGTTCTCTGAACGATGTATCTATTTTCCTGAACCACTTCTTATCTATCCATGTTGGTGTGTTATGCAATATGTACAATAATTGGGGCATCCACAGCATTTTAATCAAATTACATCTCCCTGCCACTGATAGGGGTAGATACCGCCATATTTGGATTTTCTTTTTAAATTTAGACAGAAGGGGTACTAAATTATACTTTATGTATTTATTGGGATCGCTTGTTATGAATATTCCTAAATATTTCATTATCTCCACTTTCTTCATCTGGGGGATTTCAACTGAAGTTTGACTCTCTGTTGGATCTATCGGCATTAATGCTGATTTCTCCCAGTTTATTACCGATCCTGATAGTTTCCCAAAATCTCTAAATATAGTCATTGCTTGTTTAATGGATTGATTCGTGTCCCCGAGGAAGAGGAGAACATCATCCGCATAGAGTGCGATTCTCTCCTCCCCTGTCGGCCTCACGAATCCCTCCATTTTTGTGTCTGCCCTTATTGCAATGGCCAGTGGTTCCATTACCAGCGCAAATAGTAGGGGTGACAATGGGCACCCCTGCCTCGTACCCCTCTCTAACTGAATCTTACCTGAATAATCGTTATTGACCCTAATTCTCGCACTGGGACCGTTATAGAGCGTTTTAATCCACCTAATAAACACTGGGCCAAACCCAAAAACTTCTAATGTGTGCCACATATACTCCCATTCCACGCTATCAAAAGCTTTTGCTACATCTAAGGACATTACTGCTCTTGTACCTTTGTTCTCTGTTGGTGTTTGTATATTAAGAAATACCCTCCTGATGTTCATGCTAGTCGATCTTCCCGGTATAAACCCAGTTTGGTCTCGATGTATTAGTCTTGTTATAATTTTATTTATTATTTTATTTATCTAATAGCCTTTTCCGCATTTGCTGTTAACGCTAGATTCAAATCCAGACGGGCTTTATCTAACAGAGAAACCGGCACCTGGTTGCGATTTCTCTTGTGATCTGCTTGGAGGGAGAGAAAGGATTTCTCAAGATTCTCTACATCTAGCTGTCTAGATTTCTTTAATCAAGTGGAAATTTGAATCAGTTTCCCCTAATCGTGGCCTTATGTGCTGCCCAAAGCGTCTCTGCAGGATGGGAAGTCTGATTAACAAAAGACATAATTACTATGGAATGATCCGACCATACCGTATCAGAAATATACGATTTAAGAACAAAAGGGATTAGAGACCAAAAGGTGGTCTATCCTAGAATAGGATTGATGAGCGTAGGAAAAATTTGAATAATCTATCGTTGTAGGATTCATTTCCCTCCAAATATCTATGAGGCCCTGCTGGTAAATCATTTTTGCTACTTTGGAACTAATCCTGGCTGGGCGGACAATTTGTGCATGCAGGGGCTTAGATTTGTCTACACTCTTGTCAAAGGTAAGGTTAGAATCTCCACCGAAAATAATCGTACCCTTAAGGTGGGGATCTAGAGTCTTAAAGAGAGTCTGGAAAAATTTAGATTGGCCCGAATTAGGGGCGTAATAGCATACAAAGGAATATAAATGTCCATCTATCGTTCCTTTAACTAAAATAAATCTACCCACACTGTCCCTATATTCAGCTTTCAAAGAAAACCTACAACTTTTCGAAAAGAGGACAGCCATCCCTCTAGTTTTATCCTCAGCGTTAGAGAGAAAAAATAATGGGAACTGGGCATGAATAAATGGGGGTTTATACCTGGCAGGGAAATGTGTTTCCTGGAAAAGGATGATATCAATTCTACGGGATTTCATATAGTCAAGGACCTTTTTACGTTTAATAGGGGAGTTCAACCCTTGAGCGTTGTGGGTCGCCACTCTTAACGGAGTATAATGTATGGTGTCACTCATCATGGAGCCTAGGAGTGGGATCTATCAACAACCAAACGCCACTTACCTGTAGGAAGTTCAGAATTCTGCCGTGAGACTTAGCGTCATGAGGAGAGAACAAACCCCGAGAGATGTACCTTCTGTTAGGAGGCCGGCGGAGGACTGAAAAAGAGAAACAGGTAATAAAGAATAAAAGAAAATGAGAGAGGAGAGATAAGCTCAGGACTTTTGAGGTCCTGAGTGAGCAACAGGGACAAAATAGTCTGTCGCTATCAAAGTCACAAAACATGTCCACACTCTGCTTAAGGGGTGGCAACCTAATCCACGGAGAAGGGAAAACCTGGTCCATGGATTAGGTGGAGGCACAGCAGAACTACCCCAGCAGCAGATCGCCTAAAAAATAAAAAATAAAGGTTAAGTAATTGCTAAAGTATGGGGAACTAGAAATCTTTGCATAGGAGCAGCTATTAATTTAAAGAACATATTAGCCGGATAACAGAACACAAGGCAGATGAGCAAAAGTCCAAATGACACTTTTCGTAGCAAAAGAAAAGTATATGGAGAAAAAAAAGAATTATCCCCGAGTGGATCAAGGAAAAAAAGAAAAAAACACATTCCCAACAATCACTTGGAGGAAAAAGTTGTAATAAGGAACCCCAAGACCTCAAGGCATTAAGGAGGCCTAGCATCCTTAGGTCGTTTGGATTTAGGTTTGTTCCAGACACTGGTAAGTGGGCTCATAGGAGACGGGCGTTTTACAGAACCTGAATTGGAGTTGGCAAAGTCCATCATCGCATCTTGAGAAATGAGGTGTAGGTTCAGCAGAAGTCGTTTACCCTCCTGGAGGCTACGGAAAGAGTGTGTTTTCCCCATGAGATCAAACTTCAGGGCAAAGGGAAAAGACCACCTGTATTTTATCTCACACTGAGACAGGATATTCAGTAGAGGTTTCAGACATCTCCTTTTTTGTATCGTTGTTGGCGATAGATCAGCAAAGACTTGAATAGCGTGACCGCGACAAGATAAAGAAGATTGTGAACGACTTAGTTTCATCACCTCTTCTTTGATGGAAAAGAAATGCGGTTTCACCACAATGTCTCTGGGAAGAGCGTCCTTTCTCGGAGGGCCTAAAGATCTATGAGCACGATCAATCTCTAACTTATGCGAAGGGATGTTTGGTATCAATTGCTTGAGAAAGTCTTGGACAACTGTTACAGTGTCCGTGATCGATTCTGGAAGACCTCTGATGCAAAAATTTTCTCTTCTGGACCTGTTTTCAAGGTCATCAATCCTGGACAAAGCGAAATCCAATTGATCCTGAAGGAACTGAATATGATCAGAATTCTGTATGGTTCCTGGAAACAGTCATATCTAGCTTGTTTTCAATAGTGTCCATCCTTGCACCCAGCATTTGAAAATCCTTCCTGATATCACCAGTAATCTAAGCAGCAGTTTGTGTGAGGTCCTTGTCTAATAATGCTGTTAGGTGAGAAAGAAGATCAGGGACTGTAAGGACCGCTGTTTGTGGCAGGGAAGCAAGATCATGCCTATCTGAGGTCTGGGCAGAGCTAGGCCCCAAATTCCTCCATAGTCTGCCCAATGAGTGATTCTGTGGAGGCTGGGGAAGGTGCCACAGCTTGAGGAATACTCACAGGTGTCTTCGGGGTGTAAATCAAAGTAGCGGGGGCCAGGGGCTGCCGCGATCTCGGCGCGTCCTCCACGAGCGGCGTGTGTGGCTGCATGGCGCCCGCCATCTTGGATTCGGCCCGCTCGGCTTCTGCGCTGAATTGCGGTCCCAGGTCTCTCCGGGCCAAACCAGTGGACATCGGGGGGATCCAGAATCCTGCGTCTCAGCGCTCTGTGTACCCCACTAGGAGACCCGATCAGCTGCGGTAGTGCGGAGCTCCTGGCTTAGGCTGCCATCCCGGAGTCTGCCGCGCATGCGCCTCCATGGCACTCCAATCCAAACAATATCGCACTCCCAGTCAAATTTTTATTTTTATATGAGTAGCTGGCATCCAGGCAGTGGTCAGGGCAGGGAGCAGGCAAGATAGTAGTTGGTATCCAGGCAAAGCTTAGGGCAGGTGGCAGGCAAGATAGTAGTCCCTATTCAGGCGGGGTCAGGGCAAACTGCAGGCAAGAGATTAGTAATTACCCAGGCAGGGGTCAGAGCAAGAACAAGAACAAGCAAAGCCAGTAACAGGGGGCAGTAGACATGAGAAGAGTCAGCCAGATGGGCAACAGGCAAAGCAGGAACAACAACATCCCAGGTATAGGGTAGCTGGAAAGAAGTCACAGCGCTGGGCAACATGAGGTAAGAAGCTTAGATACTTGCTTGGCCTGTAAGCACACCTAGTGTCAGTGTACTAATGCACATGTACAGAGCACCACTCACCCAATAGATCCTATAGGACAGTCTTGGGATTTTGGGTGCTGTCCTGCAGGGTTCAGGACATAATGCCGAGTGGCAGCGAGTTGCCCAGTGCCCCGTAATCAACCCTGAATTTACGCAGCATGTGTAGCACTACCCCGAAAGAGCTGCTGGTTTGTTTTGGGTGGCATGTTACCTTGTGGCTCCTCTGCCGTCTAGGTGTGTTTGGTAAAAGTAGTAGTAACAGAATGTCCACGACAGGTGTCTTTTTCTGTGCTCTTTATTACCCAGCCGGGTAAAAACAATAAAACTTGTGGTGAAGAGTAGAGATTCAGCAGAAGGAGAAATAGCAGATTCAGCAATAGGGAAACAGTCCTGTTTCCAACAACACTTTATTTTTCGCCACTCTAGCCAGAGTGGGTTTAGTGTACCTGGACAGGCCTCTCTCACTGACCTGGCAGCCAGAGTATCATTAGGAATTTTGAGGGAAAAGTCTCTGCCACAGACCCTCCTTAGAATTGAGATAGCGGAGACAATCCTCCTTGATAGAATTTGTGCCTGGATCTCCTTCAGGTAGTTTGCAGTTAGGTTACCGACTAATAGGTGACCAACGTCCAGCCTTTCAGTACTCGGTTACCTTGATCCCCGGTGGGTGGTCGAGACCCTATTGGATTGCCAGCCTCTCCTCAGACGGACTCCTCACGAACAGCTTCCTCTCAAAGGAACAACGCATGGGATCTTCTCAGGATTGGGGACCCAGTCGATCACTGGGGCCCAGTCACCGCTCAAATGTTCCGGGCCAACATGGTCCCGGAACCAGGAACACTGCGTGGCATGCGCACCCCGGCCCGGAAGGCCATTTCGCCGGGGCGCCATGATGTGGTTACCCTAAAGGTGGATGCCACACTGGAAGAAGACCCAGATCAATGGCGTTTGCCCCATAAATACCCTCCCCCAGCATGCACAGCGAGGAAAACCCCTCCTAATAGGCTGCTGGGAAAAACACCCAAACCTCGACTCCACTGCTGCCACCTGTCGTCCTGGGTGGCATCAGCACCCCAGAAGCGACAGAATGAGCCCACAGTACAGCCAAGCTGAGACAGAGACCCGAATTTGAACAAATTAGCCTGGTCAGAGCTAACTAACTCTCTGACCCCCTCTAAATTTAAACTAGCACCGGTTCTTAGAAGTAACCAGGCGCTACACACTCATCATCGATGAGGATGGAAGCAATGCAAGAGATAGTCAAATGATCGCTAAACACCAAAAATGGCACGAAAAAGGTGTGGAGGTGCGCCAAGTTTGGAATATCCACACATGTAACTGCCCTTCCTCCTTGATGCTGCACCTATCAGACAGCACAGCAGCGGGGAGTTTTGTACCTGGGGGGGGGGGGGGGGTGAAGCATGATGGAGATTCACATATACTAGTTCTCCATTTGGTCTTCTCCCATTGTGATTGACAGCAGGTGGTGGCCTGGATCCTTAGTCAATAGACAGCCTGCATTTGGCAATAGAATCTGTTTACGTTTTGCTGCCAACTGCAAGGAAAGGAGTGGACCTGATAGGGAACTAGTGTTTCAGCTTCCCCAACAGGCTCTGCATACTGCTAGGAGGCTGTCGGCTGTGAAGCCCTTAACAACTAGTGACAGGGAGATGGTACCAGCAGCAAATATGCCGCTCTGCTACACTATGCCATTCACTGTACAGGAATTCTGCCTGTCTCTGTATGCCAAGTTAGAGTAGCTCCCAATTTCCTCCAATTTTATTATCTACAAACTGCAAGTAATTATTTTTTTGCTACAATAATAGCTCCACTTTGGAAAAAATGGTGCTATTAATAACTACCTGAATCTGCCGCACGTCAGTAAAGTTATCGAAACTGGTGGAAAGCATTTTTTTATTCGGCGCAGGTCATTTGAAAGGGCCATAGTGCCAGAAAATTGTTGGCAGTGCTGCCTTGATCATCTTATATTGGTGAGCTACATCATTTACAGCCGGGAGTCACTGGAGTATAGAAAAGTAAGGGGCAAAGGTTGATGGAAAGATTTACAGTTCTGTCCGTTCCAATTTATTAGCAACAGATATCGGAGCACATCCCAAGAGATTTTGTGGATGTTCCTCTGCATTATATCAGAAGACAGCAGCTAGAAGTCTCCTGAGTAATAGGTAGCAGTGGGCATTGATTTACCTCCGCGGTGCTAAGTATTCAAGTCTTTATTTTTTCTCCCTGGTTAATCAAGAGTACCGGTCTTCAATCATATCTGGACATTTAGGTAAAAGGTTAAGTGTGATGCAGTTTTATTTTTTTTCCCCAATATGACTAGCCCTTACTAGAGTTCTTAGGTTACTTATTAACCACTTAAAGACCTTAGGTGTTTTTCAGATTTGGTGTTTGCAAGACTAAAACAGTTTTTTCTGCTAGAAAATTACTTAAAACCCCCAAACATTATATATTTTTTTTTTTTCGAACACCCTAGAGCAGGGGTCTCAAACTCAAATTACCTGAGGGCCACAAGACAAGTTTTCATATGCCATGGGGGGCTGCATGCAAACTTTCAAACTTCAAAAACAACAGTACTGGTGTCAGCGAACACATTATTAACCCCCAGCACTGGTGTCAGCGAGCGCATTATTACCACCAGCACTGGTGTAAGTCAGGGTTTGACAAATTTGCTTGGAATCTAGGAGCCAGATAAAAAAGTTAGGAACCCGAAAACGCACCCCGTCCCGACGGGCTTGCGCGCAGAAGCGAACACATACGCGAGCAGCGCCCGCATATGTAAACGGTGTTCAAACCACACATGTGAGGTATCGCTGCGATTGGTAGAGTGAGAGCAATAATTCTAGCCCTAGACCTCCTCTGTAACTTAAAACATGCAACCTGTAGATTTTTTTAAACGTCACCTATGAAGATTTTAAAGGGTAAAAAAGTTTGTCGGCATTCCACAAGCGGACGCAATTTTGAAGCGTGACATGTTGGGTATGAATTTACTTGGCGTAACATTATCTTTCATAATATTAAAAAAAATGGGGATAACTTTACTGTTGTCTTATTTTTTAATTAAAAAAAAGTGTAATTTTTTCCCAAAAAAGTGCGCTTGTAAGACCGCTGCGCAAATACGGCGTAACAGAAAGTATTGCAACGATCGCCATTTTATTCTCTAGGGTGTTAGGATAAAAAATATATATAATGTTTGGGGGTTCTAATTAGAGGGAAGAAGATGGCAGTGAAAATAGTGTAAAATGACATTAGAATTGCTGTTTAACTTGTAATGCTTAACTTGTAATACCAACGGCCACCACCAGATGGCGCCAGCTCACATCTGGTGGTAATAACTTGTAATACCAACGGCTCACCCCCAGATAGCACCAGCTCACCAAAAAAAAAAAAAAAAAAAAAATATATATTTTTTTTTTTACTCTTTGCTCCCCCCACTTCCACCCTGCCTGCGGGCCATTTATAACTGGTCTGCGGGCCGGTACTTTGAGACCACTTCCCTAGAGAATAAAATAGTGGTTATTGCAATACTTTTTGTCACACCGTATTTGCGCAGCGGTCTTACAAGCGCACTTTTTTGGGGAAAAATTCACTTTTTTTAATTAAAAAATAAGACAACAATACATTTGGCCCAATTTTTTTATATATTGTGAAAGATAATGTTACGCCGAGTAAAATGATACCCAACATGTCACGCTTAAAAATTGCGCCCGCTCGTGGCATGGCGTAAAACTTTTACCCTTAAAAATCTCGATAGGCGACGTTTAAAAAATTCTATAGGTTGCATAGGGCTGGAATTATTGCTCTCGCTCTAACGATCGCGGCGATACCTCACTTGTGTGATTTGAACACCGTTTTCATATGCGGCCGCTACTCGCGTATGCGTTCGCTTCTGCGCGCGAGCTCGTCGGGACGGGGCGCTTTAAAAAAAATTTTTTTGGTTTTCTTATTTATTTTATTACTTTTTACACTGAAATTAAAAAAAAAAAATTGATCACTTTTATTCCTATTATAAGGAATGTAAACATCCCTTGTAATAGAAAAAAGCATGACAGGTCCTCTTAAATATGAGATCTGGGGTCAAAAAGACCTCAGATCTCATATTTAGACTTCAATGCAAGAAGTGCATTTAAGACGCTGGGCGGGACTGACGTTTTGACGTCACTTCCGCCCAGCAAAGCTATGAGGACGGGTGGGGGCCATCTTGCCCTCACTCAAGTCCTCACCGCTCAGGCTGCAGCATCCGATCTCCTCCGCCGCTACAGACGGCTACGGTAAGCGGCGGAGGGCGCAGAAGAGCGGCGGGAGGGGGGGGCCCTCTCCCGCCACCGATACCGGCGATCTCGCGGCGAATCCGCCGCGGAGACCGCCGTTATCGTTTACACGGCCGTCCGCTGAAAAGATGGATATCTCAGTTGTGGCAGCAGCTGCTGCCGTTACTGAGATATCCATCTTTAAAAAGAGGACGTACATTTACAATACGTGGGTCGGCAAGTGGTTAAAAAACTGCACCAGTGTGAACCTTTTTATCTCCAGGTGTGACGGGTGTCACTTTGCAGTTGTGCAGCTGCTGTATTTATATGGGCCATTTTGGCACCAGTGCAGCAACGGCTAATATGCATGCATGTGCATAGGCGTTCGCATCTGCCAATTATTGGTGCGAATTTGTGCTCTCGTTCCTATCGCAGCGGGTACCCGCAGGACCATGGCTTCACCAGGCGCATCTGCCTGGAATGTCCCATACAATAGCATACAAGACTAACTGACAAATAGCTTGTATGAGAACTGGAACCGTTTATTGAAACTCAGACACATACTTTATACCCCACAGGAGAACAGTCCCCTCCTGATCATATTACCCGAACAATACAAACTGTAACCAGAAACATAATTAGCATGAGCGAATTAACTAGTTACTTAAACCAGTCTAGGTGACTCAATGCCCACCCAGACAATGTTGTAATTAATCAGACAATAGGTGATCCAATTAACAATTACACGAGTTTGGTTTTTATCTATGATTACAATATGAACTTACATGTTACCATGTTATGTCATTATCGTGTTAACAATTTGTATGGGATAAACTATATGTACGGTACTTTATCCATTTGTTATGCATTGTGCTATTATGTAACATATGTGGTTCTTATCAATTATGTATTACCTACCAGACACACCGTGTCGTGGTATCTCCTTGGCTGCATGATTCATATAAAGTCCCATACTCTCCCCCCATTTTCAATTAACAATTAACCATAGGACAGACATTCTTAGCAGAAAACACATAACACCTTAATAAACAGAAAATAACAGGAGACCACTAGCACCAGGCGGCTTGCTTATCATAATAACATCTGCCATGAGCCTCTCAGTCTGAAAAGGTGCAATCAACTTCTCTTCATATATTTCTTGAGGGATATTGTTGACAAATATTACTGTCCCATTTGAAGTAACCCAAACCACATTTGCAGAGTCCATTAAGTAGCTGTCCATCATTTTCTCGGTCACCCTGTGCCCCTAATAGACACAAGGGGGCAGATCCACGTACATCGGCGCAGGGCTACGCCGCTGTAACTTACTTTGCATTTGTTTGAATCCTCAACGAATTTGCGCCGTAAGTTACGGCGGCGTAGCGTATCTATCGCGGCGTAAGGGCGTGGAATTCAAATCCGGCGGGTAGGGGGCATGTTTCATTTAAATGAAGCGCGTCCCCGCGCCGAACAAACTGCGCATGCGCCGTCCTTAAAAACTCCCAGGGTGCATTTCTCCAAATGACGTCGCAAGAACGTCATTGGTTTCGACGTGAACGGAAATGGCATCCAGCCCCATTCACGGACGACTTACGCAAACAACGTTAAATTTTAAAAATTATACGGGAACGACGGCCATACTTAACATTGAGTACGCCGTAGCAGCTTTAACTATACGCCGGAAAAAGCCAAATGGAAACGACGTAAAAAAAATGCGACGGCCGGTCGTACGTTCGCGGATCGTCGGAAATAGCTAATTTGCATACTCGACGCGGATTACGACGGGAACGCCACCTAGCGGACGCCGAAAAATTGCATCTTAGATCCGACGGCGTACGAAGACGTACGCCTGTCGGATCTAACCCAGATGCCGTTGTATCTTGTTTTGTGGATACCAAAACAAAGATACGACGCACAAAATTTTAAATTACGCGGCGTATCAAGAGATACGCCGGCATAATTTCTTTGAGGATCTGCCCCATAGTATCTAACACATAAGAGGGGCCTGGGGAGCTGAAAAAGGGGTTTCCCAACCTCCCCAAGGGAAGCTGGATTCCACAGGCCCCCTGCCCAAAGTGACTCCTGTCACACCAGGCAACCCGCTAAAAACAGTTGCCGAGTCCCAGCATTGACCATGAGGTTACAGGAGAAAACCACTTCCCAACTTCATTCAGGGCTAATTCTCACCAGCCACTGCGTTACAACACAACATTGCAGTGCCGATACTCCAATCTTTTTTTTTAGGAACTTTATTTGAATTTTACACAGACATTTCATAGAGTTCAGTTGGCCGCTGTGTGGCACGAGGTGGTTGATTGTCTCACACTTTTTTTCAGCACACACCACCTACAGACCAGCACATTGCACTGGTGTGAACTGGGCACACAAGAGACAAGGAATTTTACCTTGTTGTGCTGTGGGGCTGCTCTGGAATAGCCAACAAGTCCCGTTGCATCTGACATGAATGTACCCTTACTAATAAAAAAATATATTTCATTACATATTTTAACATGTCATCATGCACTGAAAATGCCTGTTTGTCTTCAAGAAAGGAAAACAAGGTAGAGGCCTGTGATTGGACAATGAAGGAGAAGACCGACAACGAGGTCACCCATCTCTTCTCTTTTCTCCTCTTCTCTTGCTAAACAGCAAGGGGTGTGGCCTTGACAGAAAGGGGTGGGCCATATTTAAATTAGGGGTGCATGAGTTTAGTTAGGCCTAGGACAGCATGAAACCTAAATACACTACTGTGTCCAAGTGAGGTGAGATAAAGTGATATGTGTTTGAATATCACTTTCTAAACTTTTTTTTTCCTGATTTAGACTTTAAATGTCAAGTGGATTCTGATTATCTGCAGGCCATCTAGCGCTGCGTTGCATGACGTCAGATTTTTGTGTTTAATTCAGTTCCTTTTTACATATAATTAACTGAACAAATATGAACTTGGATATGTCACCACAATTATATAATCCATGGAAATGTTGAGTTTAGCATTTTGGAATGTTAAAAATGGCCGTGTCCAGGCATAGATTAAACATAAAATGTCATACAAAATATATGCAGAATAAACTCAACGTTTTAATTAAGGTATACCCATGAAAATGACAGTTTAGGACCTGTTACCAAGGGCAAGATGTGAAAACCAAGTGAAAATTATAACAACCAATCATCATGTAGTTTCTCATCTAAATACAAGAAATTTCCGATTGGTTGCCATCGGATACTGTACTTTGAACATAGCACTGCACCCATCTTACAGAATACTGCAATTATCTCCTACAAGCAAAGGAAAGGCATGGGAGAAGGCTGGCATACTTGCAACATGGCACCACCCTGATACAGTGGATATAAAAAGTCTACACACCCCTGTTAAAATGTCAGGCTTCTGTGATGTAAAAAAAAATGAGACAAAGATAAACCATTTCAGAACTTTTTCCACCTTTTAATGTGACCTATAAACTGTACAACTCAATAATAAAAACAAAAAACTGAAATCTTATAGGGAGGAAGGGAGGTAAAAATAAAAAATAAAATAATGTGGTTTCATACGTGTGCACACCCTCTTATAACTGGGGATGTAGCTGTGTTCAGAATTAAGCATACACATTCAAACTCATGTTAAATAGGAGTCAGTACACACCTGCCATGATTTAAAGTGTCTCTGATTAACCCTAAATAAATTTCAACTGTTCTAGTAGGTCTTTCCTGACATTTTCTTAGTTGCATCCTACAGCAAAAGCCAGAGAGCTTCCAAAGCATCAGAGGGATCTCATTGTTAAAAAGTATCCGTCAGGAGAAGGGTACAATTTTTTTTCCAAGGGATTAGATACACCAAGGAACACAGTGAAAACAGTCATCATCAAGTGGAGAAAATATGGCACAACAGTTACATTACCAAGAACTGGACGTCCCTCTATAATTAATATAAATGAAAAGACGAGAAAAAAAACTGGTCAGGGAGGCTGGCAAGAGGCCTACAGCAACATTAAATGAGCTGCAGGAATATCCGGCAAGTACTGGCTTTGTGGTACACGTGACAACAATCTGTATTCTTCATATGACTGGTCAATGGGGTAGAGTGGCAAGACGGAAGCCTTTTCTTACCAAGAAAAACATCCAAGCTCGGCTAAATTTTGCAAATACACATCTGAAGTCTCCCAAAAGCATGTGGGAAAATGTGTTATGGCCTGATGAAACCAAGGTTGAACTTTTTGGCCATAATTCCAAAAGATATGTTTGGCGCAAAAACAACACTGCACAATACTAAAAGAACACCATACCCACAGTGAAGCATGGTGGTGGCAGCATCATGCTTTGGGGCTGTTTTTCTTCAGTCAAGGTAAAGGTAGAGAGAATTATGAACAGTTCCAAATACCAGTCAATATTGGCACAAAACCTTCAGGCTTCTGCTAGAAAGCTGAACATGAAGAGGAACTTCATCTTTCAGCATGACAACGACCCAAAGCTTACATTTCAATCAACAAAGGAATGACTTCACCAGAAGATTAAAGTTTTGGAATGGCCCAGACCGGAATCCGATTGAAAATCTTTGGGGTGATCTAAAGAGGGCTGTGCACAGGAGATGCCCTCACAATCTGACAGGTTTGGGGTGTTTTTGCAAATAAGGGTGGGCCGATATTGCCAAGTCAAGATGTGCCATGCTGATAGACTGATACCCCAAAACACTGAGCGCTGTAATAAAATCAAAAGGTGCTTCAACAAAGTATTAGTATAAGGGTGTGCAAACTTATGCAACCATATTATTTTAGTTTATTATTTTTACTTTCCTCCACCTAAAAGGCCGCGTACACACGATCGGTCAAAACCGATGAAAACGGACTGAAGGACCGTTTCATCGGTCCAAACCGATCGTGTGTGGGCCCCATCGGTCAGTTATCCTTTGGTCAAAAAAAGGAGAACTTGCTTTAAAATTGAACCGATGGACGCCTAACCGATAGGTCAAAACCGATCGTTGGTATGCAAAAGCATCGGTCAAAAAGCCGCGCATGCTTAGAGTCAAGTCGACGCATGCTTGGAAGCATTTAACTTCATTTTTTTCAGCACGTCATGTGTTTTACGTCACCGCGTTCTGACACGATCGTTTTTTTAACCGATGGTGTGTAGGCACGACTGTCCATCAGTCAGCTTCATCGGTTAACCGATGAAACGGTCCTTCAGTCCGTTTTCATCGGTTTTGACTGATCGTGTGTACGCGGCCAAAGATTTCAGTTTGTTGTTCAACAGAGTAGTACAGTTTATAAGTCACATTAAAGGTGGAAAAAGTTCTGAAATGATTTATCTTTGTCTGCCTGCCATTTTAACAGGGATGTGTAGACTTTTTATATCCACTGTAACATGGCATTAAATTGGTAGCATGAAATCAGTCTGGCTTTGGTAACATGGCACCACACACACAACATAATTGGTTTATAGTTGATGTCCTGGTCTTTGTAGCAGATCCGTTGTCAGTGGCCAGACTTGCAAAACTTTTGCAGGACCAGCTGCTGGTAGTTTAGCTCCTATTGCTGTAGGCATGACGCCAGAACTACATTTCCCAAGAGTGCTTTCCCTACACATACTGTATTGACAGTCTTTTAAGAGTAAAGGCATTTGCATGGTTCTCCTGGGAAATAAATCAATGTATGCATGTGGAGAGGGACAGAGAATAGTGGGGATAGGAGTTCTTTAGTCCAGCAGGCAACAATGGCTGAGAAATTAATGCAACAGAGGTATTGTGTTGTCAGCCCCAGCAGGAAGTTAGGAGCCCATTGACTTTTTGTGGCCGATCAACAGGTATTTTTTGCCTTCATTTCATTTGCGAATAATGTTTCCACACTTTGTAGCAGAAATAAAGTGTTGACAATGTACCTGACACAGAGAAGCATTCGAGAAAATATCGACTATATAATTTATTCTGTTGCTCAACGAAAGGTATCGCATGTACTTTCACTTTTCTGACATTTTGTACTGGAAACATAACTTTAGTGTCACGATAAACAGGAAAGATTAAAATTGGCACTTTGTATCTATTGCTAGCTTTAAAATGATCACTAATCAAACTGGAAAAAAAATATTATTTTTATTTTTTTAGTCGTGTTTTTCTTTAACCACTTCACCCCCGGAAGAATTGGCTGCCCAATGACCGCGCCATTTTTTGCGATACGGCACTGCGTTGCTTTAACTGACAATTGGGTGCAACGTCACACGACCGCGCAAACAAAATTGACGTCCTTTTTTTCCCACAAATAGAGGTTTCTTTTGGTGGTATTTGATCACCTCTGCGGTTTTTATTTTTTGCACTATAAGCAAAAAAAGAGCGACAATTTTGAAAAAAAAAAAAAAACTGAATTTAGTTTTACTTTTTGCTATAATAAATATCGCCAGAAAATATATATAAAAAAATAATTTCTTTTTCAGTTTAGGCCGATACGTATTCTTCTACATATTCTTAGTAAAAAACAAATCGCAATAAGCGCATATTAATTGGTTTGCGCAAAAGTTATAGCGTTTACAAAATAGGGCATAGATTTATGGCATTTTTTTTATAAGTAATGGTGCGATCTGCGATTTTTATTGTGACTGCAACATTATGGCGGACACTATTTTGGGACCATTGTCATTTATACAGCGATCAGTGCTATACAAATGCACTGATTACTGTGTAAATTACACTGGCAGGGAAGGGGTTAAACACTAGGGGGCAATGAAGGGGTTAAGTGTGTCCTAGGGATGTGTTCTAACTGTAGGGGGGTGGGCTACCAGTGACATGACAGCGATCATTGCTCCCGATGACAGGGAGCAGTAAATCCCTGCCATGTCACTAGGCAGAACAGGGAAATGCCTTGTTTACATAGGCACCTCCCTGTTCTGCCACTCCATTAGACGATCGCGGGCACCCAGCGAACATCGAGTTGGGACAAATTTAAAGCAATGTACAGGTACGTTGCTTTGCGCAGCCGTGCCATTCTGCCGACGTATATGTATACAGAAAATTCTTGGAAGACGGTACATCATAATTCTTGGAAGATAATAATCTTAAGGAATGACAAAGTTATTTTAGAATGAATAAGCCTATGGCTGAAATATAAACATAGTACTGGAGCTTCATTGGCTATCCAATACAACCCCAAATCCAAAAAAAGGTTAGGAAGCTGTGTACAATCTATATAAAAACACAATGCAATGATTTGCAAATCTCATAAACCCACATTTTATTCACAATACCATCACTATTATTGTTATAATACAGGATTCAGATAGGAGCACCAGTTTGCTTAGCGCTTTACAATATAAAAGGAGACACAGTTACAATACAATAAAATACAATAAAATACAAGAGAGTCAAGAGGGCCCTGCTCATAAGAGCTTTGAATATAATAGGGTGGGGCAAGTGGCACAAAAGGTAATAACTGTAAGGAATGAGCTGATGGAAGAATTAAAAGTTCAGTTGTTAGTTGGAGGCAGGATAGGATTCCCCTTAAAAATGGTTGTAAACCCTCAGGGAGAACTTACACCTACAGGTAAGCCTAGATTAACTACACAGTCTCGGAGATATTTGCAATTTCCCCAAGCGACGACTTCAATGGCAAATGCGCCGTCTTGAAAGGGCATGCTGTGCCGTTTCAAGCCGGGGTCATGCAGTGAAAACTGGCTCCCGCGCATGCGCAGGAGTGACGTCACGCGACTCCGGCCAGTCAGAGAGCTGGAGTTCGCGGCCCCCGGAAAGAGGGTGAAGATGGACGCTCGCTGCCATCGTGGAAGACGGTGACATTGCGGGCTTCTACTGCAGGTAAGTGTCACATAATGGGCTACTATGCGATGCATAGTAGCCCATTATGCTTTACTTTTGCAGGGAAAGAACCCATCAGGGTTTACTTCCTCTTTAATAGGACAATAGAAAACATATCAAGTGTTTAAACTGAGAAAATGTATAATTTTAAGGAAAAAAATAAGGTAATTTTGAAACTGATGGCAGCAACATGTCTCAAAAAAGTTAGGACAAGGCCATGTTTAGCACAGTGTAACATCCTCACTTCTTTTAACAAAACTGTAAACGTCTGGGAATGGAGTAGACCAGTTGCTGGAATTTTAGAAGAGGAATGTTGTCCCATTCTTGCTTGATATAGGATTCTAAATGCTCAACAGTCTGGGGTCTTTGTTGTATTTTTTGTTTTCAAGGTGCACCAATATATTTTCAGTTGGTGAAAGGTTTGGACTGCAAACAGGCCAGTTAAGCACCCATACTCTTCTACTACTAAGTCATGCTGTTGTCATAGATGGAGTATGCGGTTTAGTATTGTCCTATTGAAATATGCAAGGCCTTCCCTGAAAAAGATGTCTGGATGGGAGCATATGCTGCTCTATAACCTGGACCTATCTTTCAGCATTGATGGTGCCCTTCCAGATGTGCCAGCTGCCCATTCCAAATGCATGAATGCACCCCATACTACCAGAGATCCCGGCTTTTGAACTGAGCGCTAATAACGAGCCAGAAGGTCCCTCTCCTATTTGGTCCAGAGGACACGGTGACCATGGTTTCCAAAAGAAATGTCAAATTTCAATTCATCCCCTTTGCAAAAGACCATTTTAAACAAGCTTTGGCCTAGAGGGGACAATGGCTTTTCTGGATCATGTACAGATATGACTTCTTTGCATGATAGAGCTTTATCTTGCATTTTTTAATGGCACGGCAAAGTGTGTTCACAGTGGCCCAGATTCAGGTAGGAGCGCGCACTGATGCGGCGGCGCAGCTTATCGTTTTTACGCTACGCCTCCGTAAATTACTGGAGCTACGCTTCATTCACGAAGCATTTGCTCCGTAATTTGCGGCGGCGTATCGTAAAAGGGGCCGGCGTAAGCGTGCGTAATTTAAATGATCCCGTAGGGGGCGTGGATCATTTAAATTAGGCGCGTTCCCACGCCGAATGTACTGCGCATGCTCCGTTGGGAAAATTTCCTGACGTGCATTGCGGTAAATGACGTCGCAAGGACGTCATTGGCTTCGACGGGAACGTAAATGGCGTCCAGCGCCATTCACGAACGAGTTACGCAAACGACGCAAAATTAGAAAATCGCGACGTGGGAACGACGTCCATACTTACCATTGGCTGCGCCTCCTAATAGCAGGAGCAGACTTACGGCGAAAACGACGTACGCAAACGACGTAAAAAACGAGCGCCGGCCGCGCGTACGTTTGTGAATCGGCGTGAGTATGCAATTTGCATACTTTACGCAGACAACTACGGTTGCGCCACCTAGTGGCCAGCGTCAGAATGCACCCTAAGATACGACGGCATAAGAGCCTTATGCCAGTGGTATCTTAGGCTACAGTCGGCGTATCAAGCTTTCTGAATACAGAAAGTAGATACGCCGGCGCTACTTAGCAATTATGCTGCATATCTATGGATACGCAGGCGTAATTGCTTTCTGAATCTACCCCAGTAATTTTAGGAATTATTCCTGAGCCTATGAAGTGTGCCCGTCACAGAATCATGCTTGTTTTTAATGCAGTGCCGTCTGAGGGCTCGAAGATCAAGGACATCCAATATTGTGTTTTGGCCTTGTCCCTTGCCCACAGAGATTTCTCCAGATTCTTGGAATCTTTTGATATTCTGTAGTGTAAATGATGATATTTTTAAAGTCTTTGCAGCTTTACATTGAGGCACATTATTACAAAATTGTTCGACAAGTTTCAGACACAGCTTTTCATAGATTGGTGAACCTCTGCCCATCTTTATTTCTGAGACACTCTGACTCTCTAAGATGCTCTTTTTGTATTTAATCATGTTACTGACCTGTTTTCAATTACCGTATATACTCAAGTATAAGCCGACGAGGCACCCAATTTTACCACAAAAAAATGGGAAAACTTATTGACTCAAGTATAAGCCTGGGGTGGGAAATGCAGCAGCTACTGTAAGTTGAAATGAGGGTCAACAATGCCCATCTGCAGCCTCACTGTGCCCATCTGCAGCCTCACTGTGCCCATATGCAGCCTCACTGTGCCTTTGACCTCCTGCTGTGTCATGCAACTGCATTCGGGCAGCCTTCCACTGTAACAAAGCCCTGCCTTCTCCTCGTCCCTGATAGACGTAACACTGATTCAGTTTCCCGACATTGTTATCAGTGTTCCGTCTATCACGGATGAGGAGGAGGCGGGTCTTTGTTACAATGGATGGCCGCCGAACAGTTAAGACTGACACAGCAGGAGACCCTCACTCGAATATAAGCCAAGGGGGGGGCTTTTTTAGCATAAACAAATGTGCTGAAAAATGTAGCTTATACTGGAGTATATATACGGTAACCTAATTAGTTGCAAAATGTTCTTCCAGCTCTTCCTTGTTAGTACCACTTACTTTCCAGCTTTTTCTTGCCCTGTCCCAACTTTTTTAAATTGTGTTGCAGCCATTTTAATTTTTTTTTTCTTAAAACTAAATTTTCTGTTTAAACAATTGATATGTTTTCTATTTTCTATTATGAATAAAATATGAGTTTATGAGATATGCAAATCATTGCATTCTGTTTTATGTCGGTTTCCCAATGTTTTTGGAATTAGGGTTGTAATTCCTAAAAGCCAATTAGTCACATGAACCGTTGCTTGAATTTAAGGCTGCATTCACACCTGAGCGTTTAGTTTTCAGGCAGAAAGGGCCAGATTCACGTAGCCCGGGCGCAACTTAACTTTTCTGATTTAAGTTACACCGCCGCAATTTTTCCAAGTTAGTGCCCGATCCACAAAGCACTTACCTGGAAATTTGCGGCGGTGTATCCTAAATCCGTCCGGCGCAAGGCGGGCCCAATCGAATGGGGTGAGTCCCATTTAAATTAGGCGCGCTCCCGCGCCGGATGTACTGCGCATGCTCCGTCGGGTAAATTACCCGACGTGCATTGCGCTAACTGACGTCGCACCGACGTCATTTGCTTAGACGTTAACGTAAATGGCGTCCAGCGCCATTCACGGACGTCTTACGCAAACGACGTTGCTTTTTAAATTTCGACGCGGGAACGACGGCCATACTTAACATGGCTTAAGACAACTAGGGCTCAGCCCTAGTTTTACGCGGCGTAACTTGACGGAAACGGCGTAGAGTTAGATCGACGGGACGTTCGGGGATCACCGTAAGTATTCATTTGCATATTCTACGCCGGCCGCAATGGCCTCGCCACCTAGCGGCCGGCCTAGAATTGCATCCTTAAGATCCGACAGTGTAATTCAATTACACCTGTCGGATCTTAGGGCTAGCTATGCGTAACTGATTCTATGAATCAGTCGCATAGTTAGAAACAGAGATACGACGGCGTATCAGTAGATACGCCGTCGTATCTCGTTTGTGAATCTGGCCCAAAGTTTTTTTACTGCATATTTGCCACAATTTTGCACAGGTCACCAATGTAAAAAGCAGAAAAATTTCTCCAATCTGCCCAAAAAGAAGGCAATGTACATTTTTTGAGCTTCAGGCATTTTGCCTCAGGCTGCAAAACGCTCACATTCGAAACAGGGGCCATTTAAATGAATTGAATTTTGCTTGTTGGGCGTTTTACAAGCTGAAAACGCTCAGGTGTAAATGCAGCCTGAAGCCTCGTATACACGCTCGGTTTGAGCGTGTGTACGAGGCTTTCAGATTTCTGCTCTTTATTTCCTCGTCAGGATTCTTGTCAGCCTGTTTACCAACGAGAAACCCGAGAGTTTGTATACTTACCTGTCGCCGTGGAAACCCGCGCATGCTCAAAATGACTTTGACGCATGCGCGGTAGCTTCCACGGCATAGGTAGGGTGAAGCAAGATGGCAGTGGCGGCATTGAATCTGACGAGCGCATGCTCGTCGTACGCGACAACGTCACTGTGTTCTTGTCTTTCAAAAGAACTGCGGTTCTTTTGAAATGACTGTGTGTACACTCGGGCGGCAAGAGATTCTTGCCAAGAATCTCGTCAGGAAAAACAACGTTTTTTTCCTGACGAGATTCTGGCCTGTGTGTACGAGGCTTAAGGGTTCGTTTACACAGGCAACATTAAGACCAGGTGGTTGAGCCATGGTTTTTCCAGGGTTATGGTCCCTACATCGGTCTTTGGCTATGTCCATTGGTGAGTATGGGGTTTTCCATATGAAGGCCCCCCCTTACCTTGTGCCGTTTATATCATACTACATACTTTATCTTTTCATTCTAGGTATACCACGAGCATCTACCCCTGAAGAGCGAGCTAAGCTTCGCGAAACGCGTCGGGTATACACATGATGCTTGTGCGTTTTTAATATGGACAGTTACTGTGTCTCTGGTGACACCAGACCTTTATCTATTTTTCTACATCGGTCTTGGTGACGTCATAGGACGTTAGACTACTGGAATGCAAGGGTGAAGAGACTGCCAGGACCAGTCTAGCAGTTTTACCTCACGGCAAAGGAGGACTTTTTCCAAAGTTCAGCTTTATCATTTTGTATTATTAGAACAACATAAAACAAATTCAAAGACATTTATAAAAGGTGAAGATACAGATGAACTCATTTTGGTCTGTGGTTTGTCACTTTGGCTCTATCTTGGTTGCCTGAAGAAAAAAGAAGACAAAAATGGTGTACTTATATATAAAATTATCACACAATAACACTACACAATTCTAATAGAGAAATTCTAGAAATCTACCACTTTAGAATTTTTTTTTTTAAATGTACATTTATTTTTTTTAAATGTATTACAAAACGGTCACTTTATTAGGTACTTCTGCCTAGTAAGCTAAAAATAACCCAATTGACAACCACGTTATAGCCAGATGACAGATACAGTACGGCCGCCCAGTTCTGAGAGCGCATTTATTGACGTCCTCCCAGAACCGCGCCCCCTGCGGCGCGCACCTGGCAGCTCTGTGATTGCTGCGTCCTTCAGGCACACCTGATGAGAGATCGGGGTCAATAACAGCGGCCCTTTACCACGTGATCTGCTGTGTCTAATCACAGCTGATCACAATGTAAACACACTTGCCGTTTATCGGCATTCCTTTCCTCACACTGTCACAGGAGAGGATAGCCAGTAACCGGCAAGTGTGAAAGGGGACATCTACAGTGATAATCAGGGCACTGATCATCAGTGCAGTCCCAACAGTGCCCATATTCCCATCTCAAAAATGCATAAACTGAAGGTGCTTGCTTAGGGATTTTAGGTCCATGACAGAACAAATAACACAGTTAGGTTTTGGTACTGTGAACAGGTTTAAATAGAATCCTTTGAACCTGTCCTCCAGAGGCACTGAAATAACCTTAGGGACAAGAGATGGTTCAAGGAGGTTTGGAAATCTGACTAACCATAAAGGGGTTGTAAAGGCAGAAGTTTCTTTTTTACCTTAATGCATTCTATGCATTAAGACAAAAACCCTTCTGTGTGCAGCAGCCCCCCTCACACTATTATGCCCCATACACACGCTCGGGATTTCCGATGGGAAAAAGTCAGTCGGGAATCAGACGGGAATAAAGAGAGCTGGTTCTCTTTTTTTTGCTGGCGGGTTTGGCAGTTTTCCCTTCGGAAAAACTGCGAGGGAGCATACACACGGCTGGGTTTACTGGCCAAAAGCGCGCAGTTTTCCCGTCGGAAAACCTGGTCGTGTGTACGAGGCATTCGATTCTCTGCAGATTTTTGTCTTCAGATTTACCAAAACCATATAATATGAGGTCAAACCTTAAGAGTTTCAATTTGTAGGTAATCAGGCAGACCCTTTCACTACATGGTTTTGGTAAATCTGAAGACAAAAATCTGCAGAAAATCGAAATAGTGTGTATGGGGTCTTACCCGAGTTCCCTCTCTGTCCAGCGATGTCCACGAGTATCTCAGCCATCCGAGATTCTCCCTCCGGATTGGCTGAGACATAGCCAATGGCGCCACTGCTGTCAGTCAAAGTCAGCTAGCCAATCAAAAGAGAGAGGAGGCGGGGCTCCGTGTCTGAATGAACACAGGGAGCTATGACTTGGCTCAGGTGCCCCCATAGCAAGCTTCTTGCTGTGGGGGCACTGAGCAGTAGAGAGGGGCCAGGATCACAGAAGAGACACCCAAGAAGAGGAGGATCGGGGCTACCCTGTGCAAATCCTCTACACATAGCAGGTAAGTAGAACATGTTTGGTATTTTTTAGGAAAAAAAAAACAAAACTTTACAATCACGTTAAAGGATAAGTTCACTTTTAGTAACATGGTACTTGTTACACCCTTATTTAGGATGTAAAAATGTTACTAAAGCAGCAGCCCCACACCCCTCCTAAAAATATTTTTAGCGCACTTTTCATACGTCAGACCCTAAAAGATCACAGAAACATAACATTATGACTGCTCTTTTTTTCAGTTGTTATTTATGGAAAAAACACTAAGGGAGGGGTGGCAAAGGGGCAATAGCTGCCAGAGGCACAGTTATGTTACTGAGCGGGTGAGCGAACTATGCTGTGTAACTGCTGCAATATTTAAAGGGGTTTAAAATTTAGCAAAAACTTGACTGTAATCCATATTAATTGACTGTAACTATGATTTGTCGTGCCCTGTACCACCCCTTCATTACTAGGCAGTATTCTGTGATAGTTTGACTGATAACTACCCCATCATGCAACATTTTATCCAAATTAATTTTATATCGTTTTTTTAAACACTTTCTTTTGGTAGTATTCAAGTATTTAAGAGAGAAGTAGGGTCAAAGCTTTTTTGGCCATTCTTAACTTCTGGGTTACAGGCGGGCACTTGCATTTGCTCTCCTGTGACCCAGAATCAGCTGACAATACACAGCCGTTTCAGGCTCTGGAAGGATCCCGGCCATATTCCCAGAATCCACCCAGACGCCCCAACTATCAGTGCACGGCTGAGAACAGAAGTCAGCTGCATCTGCCCCCTCTCCAGCCTGGCGTTCCAGTGAGCACTGGAGGGGCAGAGCAGAGAGCGGCAACTAACAGTCACTGCTCTCCAAGGGCGGATCCAGAGTCTAGTCTCGGGAGGGGCACTGACAGAAAATAAGGTGTTGCTTACAGAACTCAATTAGGTGTCCGATGTGTCCGCTGCAATGTTGCAGTACCGCTAAAAAATCAATGATCGCCGCCATTACTAGTAAAAAATATTTAAATATAAATGCCATAAATCTATCCCATAGTTTGTAGACGATTGTCAGGGACTGCAGACATGGTACAAGAGATGGTCAGAGACTGCAGACATGGTACAAGAGATGGTCAGAGAAACGTTAGACATGGTACAAGAGATGGTCAGAGACTGCAGACATGGTACAAGAGATGGTCAGAGAATGCAGACATGGTACAAGAGATGGTCAGAGACTGCAGACGTGGTAGAGGAGATGGTCAGAGACTGCAGGCATGGTACAAGGGATGGTCAGAGACTGCAGACGTGGTACAGGAGATGGTCGGAGACTGCAGACGTGGTACAGGAGATGGTCGGAGACTGCAGACGTGGTACAGGAGATGGTCAGAGACTGCAGACGTGGTACAAGGGATGGTCAGAGACTGCAGATGTGGTACAAGAGATGGTCAGAGACTGCAGACGTGGTACAGGAGATGGTCAGAGACTGCAGACGTGGTACAAGGGATGGTCAGAGACTGCAGACGTGGTACAAGGGATGGTCAGAGACTGCAGACGTGGTACAAGGGATGGTCAGAGACTGCAGACGTGGTACAAGAAATGGTCAGAGACTGCAGACGTGGTACAAGGGATGGTCAGAGACTGCAGAAGTGGTATAAGAGATGGTCAGAGACTGCAGACGTGGTACAGGAGATGGTCAGAGACTGCAGACGTGGTACAAGGGATGGTCAGAGACTGCAGACGTGGTACAAGGGATGGTCAGAGTCTGCAGACGTGGTACAAGGGATGGTCAGAGACTGCAGACGTGGTATAAGAGATGGTCAGAGACTGCAGGCATGGTACAAGGGATGGTCAGAGACTGCAGACGTGGTATAAGAGATGGTCAGAGACTGCAGGCATGGTACAAGGGATGGTCAGAGACTGAACACATGGTACAAGAGATCAATGCAGCCTCATCAGTGCCCACCATTGCAGCCTCACTGTGCATATGAACGCAGCCCCACCTTTGTGTATAAATTCAGTCCCACGTTTGTATATTAATGCAGTCCCACTTTTGTATATCAATGCAGACCCACTTTTGTATATCAATGCAGACCCACTTTTGTATATCAATGCAGACCCACTTTTGTATATCAATGCAGACCCACTTTTGTATATCAATGCAGCCCCACTTTTGTATATCAATGCAGTCCCACTTGTGTCTATGAATGCAGTCCCACTTTTGTCTATGAATGCAGCCCCACTTTTGTCTATGAATGCAGCCCCACTTGTGTCTATGAATGCAGTCCCACTTTTGTATATGAATGCAGTCCCACTTTTGTCTATGAATGCAGCCCCACTTGTGTCTATGAATGCAGTCCCACTTTTGTATATGAATGCAGTCCCACTTTTGTATATGAATGCAGTCCCACTTTTGTATATACATGCAGTCCCACTTTTGTATATGAATGCAGCCCCACTTTTGTCTATTAATGCAGCCCCACTTTTGTCTATTAATGCAGCCACACTGTGCATGGCACTCACCATGGCATTGCCTCGATCACACACAGCAGGTATCTCCTCTCCCGACGTGTGTCATGGAACAAACAGGAGCTGTAGGTCTGTGTTCGGCTCTAGCAAAGTCCCACCCTAGACGGGCTTGTGTGATAGACAAAACACTGATTCAATCAGTGTTCCATCTCCATCTACTATCACACGAGCAGGTCTAGCACAGGCAGCACAGCCGAACAGAGATCCAGCTCTCACACACAGCCAGAGATGCCCGATGTCATACACGCAGGAGAGAGGGGAGTGCTGCAGTCAGCTACAGCTCAAAGCAGCCTCAGGACAGGCAGCCTACCAGCCCTGGTGATGAGAGAGGGAGAGAGAGTTAGAGACTCGGCAGGGGGAGCTGCAGGCACCGCAAAGCAGTTTAAAAGCCAATGTGACATGATTGCCTCGGGGGGCAGCAATTGCCATGTTGCCCCCCCCCTGGATCCGCCGTTGCCACAAAGCAGTTTTAAAAAAATATTAAAAAAAATTTTTTTTTTTTTTTTTTTTTAAAGCCAATGTGACATGATTGCCTCGGGGGGGGGGGAGCAATTGCCATGTTGCCCCCCCCCCCTAGATCCGCCGTTGCCACAAAGCAGTTTAAAAAAAAAAAGTAAAAAAAAAAAATTTTTTTTTTTTTTTTTTTTTTAAAGCCAATGTGACATGATTGCCTCGGGGGGGGGGGGGCAATTTCCCTGTTGCCCCCCCCCTGGATCCGCCGTTGCTGCTCTCCTCTCTGATAAAGACAGAAAGCTGAGTGATCATGTGACCAATCCGTTCTCGGGCTTAGAGCCAACAGGGGAAGCATGGAGGGGAGTACATGAGTGTTTTCAATACCCCAAACTAGCAAATACATTTTGAAAAAAAAAACTTCCTCTACTAAAAACATATCAAACGTAAATGCTAGGATAGTATGAAAACCACCAAATGATCCTTTTAGGAATTTAGGAAAGTAGACACCTTAAGGTAATCTAATTTTTGCCACTTTTTTTATAATGATATTGAGGTTAAACATGGAGCTTGGTAATGGTGTACGGTACTAGATACATTAAATGTACAGTTCATACACAGAGGGGGGAGGAGTTGTGGGGGTTAATGTACAGATTCCATACAGTTGATGGAGAAGGGGCTAATGTACAGGTATCACATAGAGACAGGATATAGATCAGACATATGGGAGAGGAGTAGGAGGAGAGGGTGAAAGTGTATAAAACAATCCTACAATCAATGTATACTTTGAATATCTGCTGTTTGTAATCATTCATTCATTCAGCTTACTCTCAGGGCTCTTAGATGTAATCACTACACTGTTTACAGCCATGATCTCTGATTGATGTTCACAGTCATCACAAGGCACAGTGCTGCTTGGATTGGCTCTGTACACTATGGCCCAGATTCACGTCCAGCGGTGTATCTCTGCGGCGGCGTAACGTATCCGATTTACGTTATGCCGCCGCAACTTAGACGGGCAAGTGCTGTATTCTCAAAGCACTTGCTCCGTAAGTTGCGGCGGCGTAGCGTAAATCGGCTGGCGTAAGAAAGAAAGAAAGAAAGAAAGAATACCCAACACACCTTGATCTGACTGCTGCCACCCTTGGCCTGGGGTGGAACCGACACCCCAGACAACAATAGTGGTCACCTGCAGTACAGCCATGGCTGGAACAGAGGCCCACATTTAAAAACAAATCAGTCAGAGATAACTATTCTTCTGACTACCCTCTAAATTTAAAGCAGGGCCAGCAGAGAAAAACAGCTGCCGCTACACATAGTAAAAATTACGTTGTTTGTTGCCCTTGTGCAGGGGCGCGCATTTTTAAAGCATGGCATGTTTGGTTTCTATTTACTCAGCATGACATTATCTTTTATATTGTACAACAAAATTGGGTTATGTATTGTGTGTTTTTGCATTAAAAGTTTTAAAAAAAGTGCATTTCCCCCCCAAAACTGCATTTGAAAAACCACTACGCAAATACCGTGTGACAAAAAAAAATGTAAAACCCACCAATTTATTCTTTAGAGCCTCTGGTTTAAAAAATATATATATAGGCCCGGATTCACATACATCGGCGCATATTAATGCCGTCGTAGCGTATGTAATATACGCTACGCCGACGTAGCACAGAGAGGCAAGCACCGAATTCACGAAGCACTTGCCTCCCAAACTGCGCTGGGTTCCCTCGGTGTAAGCCGTCGTAAGTGGAAGTGGGCGTGAGCCATGCTAATGAGGCGTGACCCCATGCAAATGATGGGCCAAGCGTCATAGAAGTACTTAAAACGAACGGCGCATGCACCATCCCGTGGACGTATCCCAGTGCGCATACTCAGAATCACGTCAGAACTACTCCCTAAGATATGACGGATCACTGCCTACAACGTGAATGTAACCTACGCCCAGCCCTATTCACGTACTACGTAAACGACATAAAATATGACAGCTGTGTTCCCTGGTCCATACCTTAGTAGGGGTGCAACGGATCACAGTTGATCCGTGATCCGAACGGGTCACCCCCTTCGGATCGGAACACACTGTGATCCGCGGATTGCCACGGCTCCGGAGCTAGGCCGAAGCCGCGGCCTTTCCTAATGTTACGGCCGCGGCTCCGGAGCTAGGCCGAAGCCGCGGCCTTTCCTAAGCTTCGGCCTACCTCCGGAGCCGCGACCATAACGCTAGGAAAGGCCACGGCTCCGGGCCTAGAAAGTGAGTTGAAAATTTCTCTCGTCAGAGGTTCTAATTCGTCTTTACTGTATTCAAAACTAAATAGAAAAATAGGAATTTAGGATTATAAGAATGACCCTTTTATTTAAATCTGAAACCACTGTCATTTTCTAAAACTGACTGTAACGGAATGGCCCGTGACACCCAGAGACTTTTGAAGGATGCGGGGTACTCCTGTGCCAGCTTCACCAATGACTCTTGGGTCTAGGGTCATCCTATGTCCCTTAGGGGCATAGGATGACTGAGAACTGATATCTCGGATTACATGAGATGGGACATTAATGATAATTAATATATTGCAGGATATCTTGAGATATTACAAGTTGTTTATTCTGACCCCAACAGGTCAATAGGACAGTATTCATTCATGTGGGGACACATACTTTTGAGGTGTTAATTGAGTCGGGCTCCTAAGATATTTCATTGTGCTATGCTAACTAGGTCTGCTTCTACAGACCTTTTCATTGTGTGATGCTAATGACACTGTATTGTGTGAAAGTCTATTGATAAGATGTGGAATGTGACTTGTCAGCTGTAGTAATTAACTCCTCTAGATTCAGTGCCAAAAAGTCTAACCTTTCAGGTATAGTGAATTAGCATGTCAATTATGTTTAGTAAAGTAATGTGTTTTGTGTAACAGGTGGGGATAACTTATCGCAGAGCCAGACTGTCTGGATAATGATTAGTAATTAGCCCATCTGAATGTGTATTGAAGCCCCCATTGTGTGATGTTGGGGGTGGAGAGTTTCATTGTCCCTGTAGCATGCTTGTAACTGTATATAACAAGCTGAGTGTACCTTTAAAGGATTCATTCGTTTGTAACTAGAAATTACAGAGCTGTGTGTCTCGTCTTTATTCTGGGGAATGGAATGGGTCCTGTCTGCGGGATTGTCGGATAAGCTGTCGTGGGGCGATGGAATGGAAGATCGTAAACGGTGTTAACCCCTGACCATTACACGGACAAAATGTTAAAATTACACTTTCTTACAATATAGCCACCTGTAGGCATTCCATATACAGTATCTCACAAAAGTGGGTAGTGAGTGTACAGCTTGTATAACAGTGTAAATTTGCTGTCCTCTCATGATAACGACCCCAAACACACCTCCAAGACGACCACTGCCTTGCTAAAGAACCTGAGGCTAAAGGTGATTGTACTGGCCAAGCATGTCTCCAGACCTAAACCCTATTGATTATCTGTGGGGCATCCTCAAACGGAAGGTGGAGGAGCGCAGGGTCTGTAACATCCACCAGCTCCATGATGTCGTCATGAAGGAGTGGAAGAGGACTCCAGTGGCAACCTGTGAAGCTCTGGTGAACTCCATGCCCAAGAGGGTTAAGGCAGTGCTGGAAAATAATGGTAGCCACACAAAATATTGACACTTTGAGCCCAATTTGGACATTTTCACTTAGGGGCGTCCTCACTTTTGTTGCCAGCAGTTTAGACATTAATGGCTGTGTGTTGAGTTATTTTGAGGGGACAGCAAATTTACACTGTTATACAAGATGTACACTCACTACTTTACATTGTAACAAAGTGTATTTTCTTCAGTGTTGTCACATGAAAAATTATAATAAAATATTTTTAAAAAAAATGTGATGTGTGTACTTACTTTTGTAAGGTACTATCTTATAGATTGGTTTAGGTATTGAAAAAATAGCAGTGTTTCTTCACAAACTCATACAAAGATCCATTATGTTACTGCAAAGCTATCTCAAGAACGTTTTCTGGGGGGGGGCGTGGCCTGCAGGCGAGAGTGATGGACGCCTGAGCTGTGAGCTCCGTCGGAGAACCGGGGATTCAGCGGCAAATAGATCGTTTTGGACGTTTAAAACAGCCGGTAATTGTCGGCGAATACCCGCGGGACAAGTTCAATGCTTCCAAGAAAGAAAAAAGAAAAAGGTCTGAACAAAAAATCAGCAGAACCATCAGCAATGCCGGGCGCTGTGAGTACAGTACTGTTTGATGACGCAGTTACCGCTGCTGTGAGACAGAAGCCTGCGTCATACACTGATCTGCCTGATGATGAGGAAGCTCAATGGCAAGACGTACAACAACCTTCCATCATCAGAAGCTCCCCCTTGCATAGCCCTTCATCACACAGCCCAGCTAAATCAAGGAGGAGGATCGATGACGCAGCTGCTATTCTGACACCAGGTATGTCACATATGCAGCAAACCTTGGCTAGACCTTGTGACGCATCATTAATAACAAATTATCCCACTGTGGGACAGCCAGTACTGGACACTACCATGAAAGAAATGCTAGTTTCACTGCAAACATCTCTCATGTCCAGCTTCTCAATTATGATGAACTCATTCTCTAATGAATTGCGGGGTTTAAATGACAGAGTGGCCAATGTTGAACACAAAATAGAAGATCAGTCAGATGATGTCACTGGTCTTATGGAAGCTTATAGAGACCTGTCATGCGACAACGATAAAATTAAGGCCAAGCTCGCTGACCTCGAAGACCGTTCAAGGAGAAACAATATTAAACTTAGGGGGGTCCCTGAAACAATCCCCCCCAACAGTTTAAATACATATGCGGATGAATTAATTGCCAATTTGCTGCCGGAAATCACCCAGATGGAAAGATTGATTGATAGAATTCACCGTATTCCCAAACCCAAAAATATGGACGCAAATATTCCTAGAGATGTACTCATGAGGATTCATTTCTACCCCACGAAAGAAAAGCTACTGGCGAAAGCTAGGATCCTCTCTGTACTTCCTGGTCCTTACAAAGACGTTCATATGTACGCAGACCTGTCACAACACACTCTATATTTGAGAAGACAACTTAAACCAACTACCAAAGCTTTGAGTGACCACAAGATTCTGTATAAATGGAAGCATCCTGCTACGCTGATTATCACCCACAATGGTTCAACCACCGTTTTGTCCAATCCTAAGGATGGCATGTTATTGCTACGATCCTGGGGTATTACTCCATCTCTTCCCTACAGAGAAGACAGAAACCCACCTGGAAAAAGCCTCGACAATCAACATCTGGTTAATCATCGTGTGAACAGGGAAAGATGAAATGCTACTGATCTCCCACTTTGATGCATTTCTTTCTTTTCTATCCCCTCCCTATGCTATCCTTTGCTATAAGTCCTATACATCCTTTTACGCTGTCAGTACATCCCCCTAATATCCGACATGCTATTTTTCTTTTATATTACTCTAACCTGTTGAACATTACCCCCCATCTAGGTCGGTTATTGATTTCACCCGACCTCCTCGATATTACGTTGTAGGCACTAGATCGCTCCACAAAGTACACGTAATATCGATTTGTCTTTTATGACTTATGCTGAGCGACTTTATGATATAAATTTGTTGCCACTTCTATTATTGTGGCCATTCTGTTCTGTTTGTTTGTTTTGGGTTTATTTTATTCTGTTTTGTTTTGTTTTGTTTCATTTAATCTCTTGTTTTGATTTTGTTTTTGTTTTAGTTTTTATTTGCAGCTGTCACAGAACGACTGGTTGATTCCGTGTTCCCTGACAGTGCATACTTCTGGACATCTTTCGTTTTTTCATTGATCCTTTTCGCCTAGAGGTAATCCCATCTAGTAAGTATCACTCACACAGCACACATTCTTCGATTTGTGATGTCTATCAACTTTCTCTCTATAAATACAAATGGTCTGAATCACCCGGCTAAGAGGGCCGCAGTGTGGAAAACAGCGCTGTCTCTGAATTGCGATGTTCTTTGCTTACAGGAAACGCATTTTGCTAGAGACAGCGCTCCTCAGTGCCGCCATAACTCTTACCCGCATATTTTTAAAGCAGATTACGCCCGCAAACAGAGGGGTGTATTAATTGCTATTAGAGATTCATTGTCTTTCACGCTTTTAAATGAATACGCTGATCCTGAAGGAAGGTTTTTGATCTTGGTATGTACATTGGATAATGTTTTATATACAATAGTAAATCTATATGCACCTAATTTAAGGCAAATTAAATTTCACAAGGTCACTATGAAAAAAATTATAGACATGCAAAAAGGCAATCTTTTGATTTGTGGCGACTTTAATTTGGTACCAGATGTACATATGGATACATCCTCAACTGCTAAGAGATTTGCTTCCCCTCTTGCAGCATTTTTAGCAAAGAACGAGTTATATGACATTTGGAGATGTTGTCACGCGTCTGAGAGGGACTACACATTCCACTCCCAGCGTCACAACACATACTCCCGTATTGATATGTTCATATCCGACAAGTGGCTGCTTCAAAATGTTTTGGAATCCCGCATCCATACTGCTACGTGGTCGGATCACGCTCCAATCAGCATTAAGCTTAAAAACGTCAATTCCAATAACAAATCATATTTATGGCGCATTAATAATTTTTTATTACAACAACCCGATAATATAAAATACTTGTCTCAAAAATTGACTGAATTCTTTTCGGACAACGTTGGCTCTGTGCCCGATCCGGTAGCAATATGGAACGCACATAAAGCCTTTGTTCGTGGTCTATTCATTCAGATTGGATCACGGGCAAAAAAGAAGAGGAGATCTAAGATTGATGAACTCACCAAAAAATTAGCAGATGTCGAAACTGAAAATAAATCCAGGGCCTCTACTTTTCTCAAATCCAAGATATATGAAATTAGGAATGAATTGAGATCTGTGTTAATGGAATCTTACGATTCTAATCTCAGGAAACTGAAGGCACGCTCGTATTTTGCGAATAACAAAGCAGGTAAACTCCTAGCCAATAGAGTAAAGGGCCATAGGCTAAAGACAAAAAATTCTCATCTCTATGATCCAATCTCGAAAGATAAAATTATTGACCCCCAACTCATTGCTGACTCATTCAGTTCCTATTACAGTAATTTATATAATCTCTCCAATGATACCAACATCCATCATCCCTCCACTGATGAGATACGGTCATTCCTATCACACATCAAACTACCCAAATTGGAGGTAGACCAACTTACACTTTTAAATAGTCCGTTTAATAAAGCTGAGATTCTCTCTACCATTAATTCTTTACCTAAAGCAAAAGCTCCTGGTCCGGATGGATATTCCATTGAATATTTTAAAACGTTTCAACAATTACTTCTTCCCCACTTACAAGAAGTATTTAATCACTCCGCATCTGAGTCTACATTCCCGAAAGAAATGCTGTCTGCGCTTATTGTCACCCTGCCTAAACCAGGTAAAGATCCGACTTCCCCACAAAATTTTCGCCCAATTTCCCTACTAAATGTAGACTTGAAAATCTATGCAAAAATGATTGCCAATAGAATTGTTGACCTCCTCCCTAATTTAATTAATCTAGATCAAACTGGTTTCACTAGAGGAAGACAATCTTCCGACGCGACCAGACGATTAATTGACATTATCCATAGTATCAATGCTACTGGAACGCCTTCTCTGCTCTTATCTTTAGATGCAGAGAAGGCGTTCGATAGGGTCAATTGGTCCTATCTGACGCTTACTTTACAGGAGTTTGGTTTTGAGGGCTTTATTCTCAATGCAATTCTCGCCTTATACTCTAACCCCGTTGCACGAGTTTTTTGCTCTGGCATGCTGTCTAAGCCGTTTAATATCACTAACGGCACAAGACAAGGATGCCCATTGTCCCCTTTGATATTCAATCTAATGATAGAACCTCTAGCTGAACACATTAGATCTAATCCGAAAGTTTCAGGTGTATCTATCGGTGATTGTACGCATAAAATTAGTTTATTTGCAGACGATATTATTTTGATGTTGTCCTCCCCGTTTTCTTCTTTGTCAGAGGTTCAAAAAACATTGGCCTGGTTTGGTAATACTTCCTTTTATAAAGTTAATGAAAACAAATCTTTTGCCATGGATATAGGAATTGACGCTGTGTCTAACGGCCTACTCCAGCTTCAGTTCCCCTATTCATGGGCTGAAACCAGCATCCCTTACCTAGGGATACAACTAACCCGGTCTACTAGATCTCTCTTCACACAGAACTATATTCCTCTAAAAAAAAAATTGATATCTGACCTAACAAATCTAGGCAAACATGAATTATCTTGGTGGGGCAGATTATCGGCATTCAAAATGATACACCTCCCACAAATATTGTATTTGTTTCGCTGTTTACCTATACACATCCCGGTTCACTTCTTTAAATCTTTACAATCAATTCTCTCTAAATACGTTTGGAACGGGAAGAAATCAAGATGCGCACACCACAAACTAATCAGACATAGAAAATGGGGTGGAGTGGGTTATGTCGATTTCCGTGATTACTTTCATGCGTCTATACTGTCCCAACTAAAGGAATGGTTTCAACCTTATCCCAAAACAGCCTGGGGTCGAATTGAAACCTCCTTCTGCATCCATGGCTCTGCTTCCTTGTGGTTGTTTGGTGCCGAGTTGGGGATTAAAATCCCTACTTTTCTACCCCCCACTATGCAGCTATCAATTACTACTTGGCTTAAAGTGCTAAAATCCATGGACCCCTCCGAATCTACCATTAAAGTATATGCCCCACTGAAAGTATTAAGCCTAGTTTTGAAACACATTCCACTGGATATTTGGAGTGCTCATGGTATTAACCACATACATGACCTTTTCCACAAAGAAGAGATTAAAACATTCCAAGCCATTCAATCCGACTTCGATTTACCAAATTGGTGCCAACCCCATTACTCACTCATAGTAAAATGTATAAGCAAATTACACTTAAATACTACTTTTGTACATCCCGTAATGTGGTCCTATTTAACTTCACTAGAACTCAGAAAAAAGGGTATCTCCGTTTTCTACAATTTGCTCCAGAAAAAACAGAGCTTCTCTAAATCCTCATCACATGTTCAATGGGAGAGAGATCTGGGACGATCGTACACAGATGATCAATGGCTTGTCGCATGCAAACTTAATCAATCTACCTCTAGTTGCACTACACTATGGGAATTATCTGTTAAATTCACACTGAGATGGTACTATACCCCAGATGTTTTATCAAAATTTGGTGGACAACAGTCAGACAGGTGTTGGAGATTATGTGGATTCAGAGGAGATCTCCTACATATTTTATGGGGTTGCCCTATACTTAAGAAATATTGGGGGGAGGTGTTCGAAATTATTTCTGATTTATCTGAAAAACGGATAGATCCAGACCCAGCCTTGGCTTTGCTTTCTCTGGGTATCGAAAATTTTTCAGCAAATATAAGGTGCTCAATAGTTCATCTACTTATGGCCGCCAGACTTTCGATAACCAGAAAATGGAAAGATCCATATCCTCCCACTATCTTGGATGCCATTGACTTAACTAATATCCACTACACGTACGAGAAAATGATGGCTGTGTCTTTATTTACTTTACCTAAGCATACTATCTCATGGGCCCCCTGGAAAAACTGGGTTAGCAAATAACACATAGCTATTATTGTTCACCTTTGAGTTCTCTGTGACCTAACGTGTCATTTATTACATTTATTATATGATTGTGCTACTCTGTTGCACATTTCTGCTTTTTAAGAGTTTCTTCTCCATGAATTAGTATCGCTGTTTCTTTTGTTCTTTCTTATCTCTCAAGTTTTATTATACAACGAACAAAAATTCCTTCCAGGATAAATTGATACGTTCCTTCTACTTACTTTATCTCTTACTCAATCGACTGATATTTATACTTTTATGCCTACTGTATTATACAAACCTAAGTATGCTTATTCATTGCATGTTTCTGAATAACTACGATTGTTACTTTGTCTTCTGTTGTGTATTATTAAATATACCAATAAAAATTTTATTGAAAAAAAAAAAAGAACGTTTTCTGCAGGATGAGCGTTATTATATTGTTAGGTGAATTAGTGGTCTTGTCATAGAGCAGGGGTCTCCAAACTTTACAAACAAAGGGCCACTTTATTGCCCTTCAGACTTTAGGAGGGCCGGATTGGGGCCAGCAAGGGAAGAAAAAGTCACGGGCTCGGCATCAGTGAGAACATATATGGCTTCAGGGTTGGTGGTCAATAGGAAGAGGAGTATTCCCCCTATTAGTAGGAGGAATAGTATCTCATCTTGGTATCAGTGGATAATATAGTGCCCCATTGTTGGTGTCAATGGGAGGAATAGTGCCTCATGTCAGTGGGAGGAATTGTGCCCCAAGGGCCGGATAAAGGCTAGCAAAGGGCCACATCTGGCCCTTGGGCCGCAGTTTGGAGACCTCTGTCATAGAGAAATTATAAATACTTACATTTCTTGAGGCTCTTCATTTATTCTCTTAACTTAAACGTAACACGACAGGGTCCATCAGGCTGCTGGGTTCCAACTAAATGCAGATTACTCTGTAAAATATAAGAAAAGTTCAATTTTAAGACCATAGTAGTATGTTTACATATGTAGAGCAGGCAATGGGCTTCCAGGTGTTAGGCCCCTTTCAGACTGGGGCGGGAGCTGCGGTGGCGGTATAACGCTGCTAAAAATAGCGGCGCTATACCGCCGGGATTGCCGCGGGAATCGGCCGCTAGCGGTGCGGTATTAACCCCTGCTAGCGACCGATAAAGGGTTAATACCGCCCGCAATGCGCCTCTATATAGAGGCGCATTGCGGGTGGTATTGCCGCGGTTTCCCATTGTTTTCAATGGGAAGGAGCGGTGAAGAAGCGGTATACACGCCGCTCCTCTCACCGCTCCAAAGATGCTGCTGACAGGAGATTTTTTTTATCTCCCGCCAGCGCATCGCCTCAGTGTGAAAGCCCTCGGGCTTTCACATTGAGTCTGCAGTAAAGGAGTTTTTCAATCGGGATAGCAGCGCTATTTTTAGCGCTGTACCGCCTGAAAAACTCCTCAATGTGAAAGGGGCCCTAGTGATTCAGGTGGTTTTAAAGTCTGCCCTAGGAAATGACCCACCTCCTGCCTGGGACCGGCATGGCAGGTTCAACAGAGGGAGCCCAGCAAATGTCCATTTGTATTACATTACTTCTGGGGATGAAGCTAATGCAGCACAATCTACACTATATTACCTTCAATGGAAGGCAGGGGAATAATAAGGAGTCCAATAGACCAATTTTCCAGCTTGGAGATGCCAACAAAATGTTGGCATCTCCCCCCCCAAAACGTGATGTAAATTTATTATACCCACATCTGTTTAACAATGACACGCTGAGGCAAGTGAATAGAGGCAGTGCTGGGTGTGCGTGTTATTTACTCAATGGATTAAATGGAAAAAAGCAAAACAGATAAGTTTGCACCTTTCCATTCCTTTACCACATATTTTTTTTTACCAAGACCACTGCAGCTTTAGCCTTTCCAAGTCCTAAGGGGGCATGATGCATGGGGGAGGGGCCCCTTATGATGTAGGAAAGAAGATGTGACATCGGACAAGGTGATGGTGGAGCAATGGATTACAGCACATAGCTGGGCCAGGTGAGTATGTTTTTTTTAAAGACAACCCAGTGGACAAGATGGGATAGAAAAAAAGGGGGGGAGGGAGAGTTCCTATTTAAATGAGAGACAAATTAAACTGCAGCTAGCACTTTTTAGGCTTTTATAAAATATATATATTTTTTTTTTAATACCAAGGTAGTTTATAAACATCCTGGTGTTCAAGACCAGCTCAAGACTGCTGCTGCAGCTGTGAGCTTGGCATGGATTTTCTTCAGTTGTCATAAAAACGTAAAGTGATCCGGGTGGCTGTATAGCCACCTGATCACTTTTGCATGTTACCTCCCTTGTGATAGCAATAAAGTTAAATGTTTATTTTTTTTTATTATTACATTGCAATAAAATAATTAAAAACAATAATAATGATAATACTAAAAAAAAAAAAAATTTAACTTCCGCACATACAGACGAAAATTAGTGATGCACCGAAATTTCTGCCCCCCCCAAATTATCGACCAAAAAACAGGTTTTCAGCGTTGTGCCAATAATGGCTGCCGAAAATGGCCGCAAATTTACTGAGATTTTGCTGCGATTATGGTGTATTTTTCATATCGTATTACCCAGTTGAAGTGTCATTACACGAAACCGGTCGGGCACATACATTGGCCCCAGCCATTACTTGCTGTGCTATTTTCTTCGATTACAGGGATTTTAATAATTTTTGCATTTTTGGCTTTTTCTTTTGCTGTTGTTTTTAAGCATTTTTATTTGAGTGTGTTCATGTTTGGCTAATCACCTTTTTTGGACAATACATTTTGTACTTTTTACACTATGAGGAGGCGTCCTCTTGTTGTTTTTTCTTTCTCTATGGTGAGTCCATCATATGCCTTATAAGGAATAGTGGTTTACCACTTCCACGTCCAGGATTGAAGTTGCTTTCCGGATCACCACCAACGTGGAGAATCGCGGTCCAGAGCCATTGAGAGAAGCCGTTCCCCATCCACTGGGTTGATTAAGCGTGTCCGACCCACCACCGTACGGCGCTCCTGGGTCCACCTCATCTGGTAAGAGTGTTTAATCTTCTCTCAGCCTGTTGATTGAATACGCCTCTGAATGGGATCGTAGATACGGTTACATCGGGAAATTAACAGGCATTATTTCTCTCATAAGCTCTGATGGCTGGATTCATGTGGATGGACACTACATACACAATTTGATTGTGTTTATGAATTTCATTATTCACTATTGAACTTTATTATTTCTTGTGCTATTTTCACATGTCAGATGTGTGCTTGGATATACCGCATTAGCACTTTATCCTCATATCCTTGCCTTTATATGGTTAGGCTTCATGCTTGGCGCTGCACTTTTATTTTTATTTGTTTACACAATTTATTCCTTTGTTGTGTTGGCTGCCACTTTTGGTACTACATTGGATGAGTGCAGTATATATTTTTAGATATATTTTTAATAGGTCATGTGGCTCAAAAAAATGCAGTCAAAACACAACACAAGTGCCTTTTTGATGCATGGTTTTTGCGGTTGGGGGAGGTGGGTTTTTGGTGCGATTTGCCAAGTATGCACCAAAAATGCAGCAAGCAGGGTTTTTAGCACCACTTTAACCGCTTAACGACCGCCGCATGTACATATACGTCAGCAAAATGGCATGGACAGGCAGAACAATGTGCCCGCATGTCGCTGCCTTTCCGCGGGGTCGGGACCCCCCCCCCCCCCGGTACATGCGGTGGTCGGTAAGCCTCAGGGAGCGATCCGGGATGAGGGCGTGGCTATTCGTTTCTAGCCGCCCCCTCGCGATCGCTCCCCGGAGCTGAAGAACGGGGAGAGCAGTATGTAAACACAGCTTCCCCGTGCTTCACTGTGGCGGCTGCATCGATCGAGTGATCCCTTTTATAGGGAGACACGATCGATGACGTCACTCCTACAGCCACACCCCCCTACAGTTGTAAACACACACTAGGTGAAACATAACTCCTTCAGCGCCCCCTGTGGTTAACTCCCAAATTGCAACTGTAATTTTCATAATAAACAATGCAATTTAAATGCATTTTTTGCTGTGAAAATGACAATGGTCCCAAAAATGTGTCAAAATTGTCCGAAGTGTCCGCCATAATGTCGCAGTCACGAAAAAAATGGCTGATCGCCGCCATTAGTAGTAAAAAAAAAAAAAATGCAATAAAACTATCCCCTATTTTGTAAACGCTATAAATCGATAAACGCTTATTGCGATTTTTTTTACCAAAAATAGGTAGAAGAATACGTATCGGCCTAAACTGAGGAATTTTTTTTTTATATATGTTTTTGGGGGATATTTATTATAGCAAAAAAGTAAAAAATATTGAATTTTTTTCAAAATTGTCGCTCTATTTTTGTTTATAGCGCAAAAAATAAAAACCGCAGAGGTGATCAAATACCACCAAAGGAAACCTCTATTTGTGGGGAAAAAAGGACATCAATTTTGTTTGGGAGCCACGTCGCACGACCGCGCAATTGTCAGTTAAAGTGACGCAGTGCCGAATCGCAAAACCTGGCCTGGGCATTTAGCTGCCTAAAGGTCCGGGGCTTAAGTGGTTAAAAAGGTGCCAAATAATAGGTGGTAATAAATTCATATTCATTTAACGTCATTATATTAATTAAAGGGTTGAATATAATACAATTATTTATATAAATCAAATTTTTTTTTTTAAACCGTCAATATTGGTTTCAGTTTCGGCCAAGTGCATCCTGAATTTTCGAATTTTTTCATTTCGGTGCCCCACTAACGAATATGTAAACGGTGATTGCACCACATATGTGAGGTATTGTTGTGAATGCCAGCATGATAATAATGATTATTGTTACATAATTCATGGTTGATTCTATATTAATATCCTATAAAGGCTTTTAGAGCCTCACCTATGGGACAATTATAGATACTAAAGTTTTTCACAATTTCGAGTCTTGAGATGTTTGGTATCTATTTACTTAATGCAACACCATCTTTATTTATTTATTTACTTTCACCAAAAAAAAAGAGGTATTATAATGTGTTTGTGTAAACTAAAATGTATTTTTGTGTATCTGGTCTTAAAAGTATACTTTTCCTAAAAGTATGCATTTGATAAACAGTATATCATGCAACATAAAAAATTGCAACTGCTACTATTTTATTCTGCACTGCAGGACCTCTGCTTTTAGAAAATATAGAATTATTTAGAGCAGGCATGTCCAAAGTCCGGCCCACGGGCCAATTGCGGCCCACGTTTCGGTTTAATGTGGTAAATATTATATTTATCGGCGCTGCCTCAAAGGGGGCGGGACGAATGCTGTCAGATTACATACAGGAGAATCTCCTGTTTACTTAGCGGTGTCTGTAATAGGAAATCCCATCTCCTGGGCTGCCATTGGACAACTGTTCTGTCTATCATAGGACTGTAATAAAGAGGTCGCCGAGTAAACAGGAGATTCTCCAGTATGTAATCTGTTGGCGCTCGTACCACCCCCCCCCCGTCCCCTCTGAGGCTGCAGATGGGCATCGATCAGGCGGGACTGATGGCAATGGTGAGGCTACATTCATGGCAATGGTGAGGCTGCATTCATGGCAATGGTAAAGCTGCATTGATTGCAATGGTGAGGATGCATTGATTGCAATGGTAAGGCTGCGCCGATTGCAATGGTAAGGCTGCACTGATGGTAATGGTAAGGCTGCATTGATTGCAATGATAAGGCTGCGTTGATTGCAATGATAAGGCTGCACTGATTGCAATGATAAGGCTGCACTGATTGCAATGATAAGGCTGCACTGATTGCAATGATAAGGCTGCACATTGATTGCAATGATAAGGCTGCACAATGATTGCAATGGTAAGGCTGCATTCATAGCAATGGTGAGGCTGCATTCATGGCAATGGTGAGGCTGCATTCATGGCAATGGTGAGGCTTCAGATGGGCACTGATTAGGCTGCAATGATGAACACTGATATTTATTTATTTTTTAAAAAAATCCCCGAAACTTCCCTCCTAACGTGAAGATGCATGTTATATACGCCAATAAATACGATATATCCAAATAACACGCCCAAGCTCATCCTTAGTCCTGAGCAGCGATCAGGATTCGTTGGGGGTCACAAAAGATATAACATATATACTCGAGTATAAGTCAAGTTTTTGGAACAGGACGGGACCAGGGGGAAGCCGCAAGTTTTAAAAACATGGACGCCCACAGCGCAGCGTGTCAAGAATTTCAGGTACGCTGCAATGGGCACAGTGAGGTTGTAATGGGCACAGTGAGGTTGTAATGGGCACAGGGAGGTTGTAAAGGGCACAGGGAGGTAATGGGCACAGTGAGGTAATGGGCACAGTGAGGTTGCAATGGGTACAATGAGGTTGTAATGGGCACAGTGAGGTTGAGCACAGTGAGGTGTGCAAATGGGCATTGTTGACCCTCTTTTCCGCTTACAGTAGCTGCTGCATTTCTTACCCTAGGCTTATACTCGAGTCAATACGTTTTCCCAGTTTTTTGTGGTAAAATTAGGTGCCTCGCGCTTATACTTGGGTTGGCTTATACTTGAGTATATACAGTGTAAATATATATATATATATATATATATACACCCAAATAACACGCCTGAGAATTCTTGTTGGGCAGTGTATTGGTGCTCGAACAAACACACTTAGACCAAATTTTAATAGTTTAAAGAATGTCAGGCAAAAATGGTCGACCCTCACGCATGTTCACTTCATCAAATTTGGCCATCTTTGAAAAAAGTTTAGACACCCCTGGTATAGGGGTTTAAAGTAAATTTCTTGCAAAAACTTGCAGATTTTAATTTGCGTGTTAAAAAATTGCCCCGCTAGAAAAGTAAAAAAAACGATATGTCCATTGTATGCACACCTGCCAGTGTTATATGATTTCTCCCAATCCATGTTACTGTCAATTTTCCTGGTCTGTATATAAATGTTAAGAAAAATGGCCTGTTTAAAAAAAAAAAAAAAAAGGAGGAATTCATATTTGAATAATATCCTTATAGTCACCAGAATACATTATTTTTCACTATAGTAGTCCTTTAAGAACAATCAGACATTACTTTACAGGGATCCTGCGGTCTGGAATAAAGGCAGTCGGCTGCTGAACATGGAGTCATGGTTTTCCTACAAGTGGTATATGATGTACTGTAGTTGGAATCCTTCCTGTACACTCATTAAGGAGATTATCTGAGGAACTCGAGAATGGCGCTACTGGTATACGACACTGACACTTTCAATGATGAATTTCCTATTGTGAAACCAGATTCAGCCTTACCTTGTCACATCATTAAAGAGAAATCTTACACTTCTCATAGGGAGGATAAAGGAAACTCTACACAGGATATATTTCACCTGAAAACTGAACTGAAGACAAATATTCAAGAAAAACATTGGTAGCTATGAATACATTATGTATGTAAAGCCAAAACGTATTGGATAGAGAAGTAGGAATGGTTAAAACTGAATTCCAGACATGGAATTTTTTACATAATTACATTGGTCCAGCTTGTGTAGTTGTTAAAGTGGAGGTTCACCCCAAAAAATCAATTGACTTACAGGTACGTGATTTTGTGGCAAGTGGTTAATGGCATCCCAGTCTTATAGCCAGATTCAGGTAGGAGGTGCGTATCTTTAAGGCGGCGTAGCGTATCGTATTTACGCTACGCCGCCTTAAGTCAGAGAGGCAAGTACTGTATTCACAAAGCACTTGCCTCCTAACTTACGGCGGCGTAGCATAAATGGGGCCGGCGTAAGCGCGCCTAATTTAAATGAGGATGGGGGGGGGCGTGTTTTATGTTAATGTTTGGTGACCCGACGTGATTGATGTTTTTTACGAATGGCGAATGCGCCGTCCATGTACATATCCCAGTGTGCATTGCTCCAAAGTACGCCGCAAGGACGTATTGGTTTCGACGTGAACGTAAATTACGTCCAGCCCCATTCACGGGCGACTTACGCAAACAACGTAAAATTTTCAAATATCGACGCGGGAACGACGGCCATACTTAACATTGGCTAGGCCAGCTATTTGTTGGAATAACTTTACGCCGGAAAAAGCCATACGTAAACGACGTAAAAAAAAATGCGCCGGCACAAGTACGTTCGTCAATCGGCGTATCTAGTCATTTACATACTCTACGCCGAACTCAACGGAAGCGCCACCTAGCGGCCAGTGGGAAAATTGCACCCTAAGATACGATGGCGTAGGAGACTTACACCGCTCGTATCTTACCTAATTTAAGCGTATCTGGTTTCCAGAATACGCTTAAATTAACGCCGGCGTAGATTCAGAGTTACGACGGCATATCTATCGATACGCCGGCGTAAACGTACCTGAATCTGGCTATTAGTCCGTAGAGTACAATATTGCGTTGGCCCACCCTTTGCAGCTATAACAGCTTCAACTCTTCTGGGAAGGCTGTCCACAAGGTTTAGGAATGTCTATGGGAATGTTTGACCATTCTTCCAGAAGCACATTTGTGAGGTTCTGGCAGGGGTCTATTTAGGTTTTGTGCTGCCCTAGGCCTGACTAAACTCGTGTACCCCCTAATTTAAATATGACCCACCCCTTCCTGTCAAGGCCACACCCCTTGCTGTTTAAGACCCGCCCTTCACTAAAAAAAAGTGTTGCCTATAGTTCTACTTTAGGCACAAAATTCTGCAAATTTTATGGAGAAGACTAAGAAGATATAACCATGCCAATGGTGCAGCAGAAAATACATAGCACAGTGAGGAAGGTTTGTGGTTCAGGATAATAGGACAGTCAAAATTAGAAGCTCCGCCCTCCCCCCCACAGTTGCGGCTGCTTTATGGGGGCACTAGACTAATTTGCCTCTCTGTCCAGTAACACTAAAAGTGTAGCGCAATCCAGCGGGTACTCTTTCTATGCTGCTCCCCTGCAACGTGCTGCCCTAGGCCTGGGCCTTGTTGGCCTAGGCCAGGATACAGCCCTGGGTTCTGGATGTTGGATGAGAAGGCCTGTCTCGCAGTCTGTCCTCTAATGCATCCGAAACGTGTTCTATGGGGTTGAGGTCAGGACACTGTGCAGGTCAGTTAAGTTCCTCCTCCCAAAACTCGCTGATCCATGTCGGAAGTCAGTACTCCTCGACAAGCGGGACAGAGGCTATAATTCTTGCGGTGCCACGAACCAAAGCATTGTGGCTTTGACAGGTACAGAACCCTATCCGGTTGCCTTTGCAATTTGGGAAAAGGGCTACACTTACTGGTTTTAATGCCCCTTAACACCAAGTGACAACTAAGCTTAGTCAGTCTTTCAATCAGTTTAGCTTAGAAACACCTGCTGTGTATTTACATTAGAGGGTTGGCAGGCTACCAAGATTCATAATTTGGCATTGCAGTAGCGTGTGCCTTACCAGAACCTGTATGTGTAATGTGTTGGTATGATGCTGTGCCATTCATTCTAAATGGCTGCCAAACATGCCTTTCAACGGATGTGCATTGCAGCACATTCCACTAGCGTGGACTGCGGTGCCCTGCTGAAGAGTGGTGCAAGTCTTTCACTGAGCAAGCAAATGACACATAAACCTGCAGAGCTGTATTAGAAAATGGTGGTTCAGTCTTACTGGCTATGTAGTATGGCAGGGTTACCTTAATGGCCAGACTGACAACACAGAATTTTATACGAATATATTTTTATCATTAATTTATTTATTATTTTTGCATGTAAAGCAGATCACATTTTGTACATTTTCCATTTTTCTGCCTTCCCCTTCTAACTAATCGCTGCCATAGACAGACATTTAAAAAAAACTTCCTAAATGCCCCATTTATCACCTACAGTATCTCACAAAAGTCAGTACACCCCTCACATTTTTGTAAATATTTTATTATATCTTTTCATGTGACAACACTGAAGAAGTTACACTTTGCTACAATGTCCCAAAGTGTCAATATTTTGTGTGGCCCCATTATATTCCAACCCTCTTAGACATGGAGTTCACAAGAGCTCCACAGGTTGCCACTGGCAGAGGCGGCTCTAGGCTTTGTGAGGCCTTAGGCAAAGCTTGACATGAGGCCCTGCCCACGCCCATGATGGGAAAAATAATTCAAGGACAAAAGCCTCTTCCCCACAACCCTGGCCGGTGGTTGTGGGGGTCTGCGTGCAGGGGGCTTATCGGAATTTGGAAGCCCCCTTTAACATGGCGGCCCCCAGATCCTGCTCTGTAATAACTAAGGGGCGGGGGCCACCCAGTGATGTCACCTGGTGAACCCGCCCCCTTGTGACGTCATTGACTGAGGGCATGCTGGGTCATTGACGTCACAAGGGGTGGTGTCACCGATATTTACTGGTTGTTAGGGACGCTGGCGGCCCCGCTCCTGAGTCAGGGCTCTTAACGCTGCCTGAGCACATCAGTGTTAAGGTCCCCTGACTCAAAACTGTGGTAATCCATTGGGCAAGTTAGGAGGCCGCAAGGCCCCTGTGAGTGCGAGGCCTTAGGCGACCGCCTAATTAAAGAGCTGCCTCTGGCCACTGGAGTCCTCTTCCACTCCTCCATGACGACATCACAGAGCTGGTGGATGTTAGAGACCTCGCGCTCCTTCACCTTCCGTTTGAGGATTCCCCACAGATGCTTAATAGGGTTTGGATCTGGGGACCTTTATCCTCAGCTTCTTTAGCAAGGCAGTGGTCGTCTTGGAGGTGTGTTTTGGGTTGTTATCATGTTGGAATACTGCCCTGCGGCCCAGTCTCTGAAGGGAGGGATCATGCTCTGCTTCAGTATGTCACAGTACATGTTGGCATTCATGGTTCCCTCAATGAACTGTAGCTCCCCAGTGCCGGCAGCACTCATGCAGCCCCAGACCATGACACTCCCACCACCGTGTGTGACTGTAGGTAAGACACACTTGTCTTTGTACTCCTCACCTGGTTGCTGCCACACACGCTTGACACCATCTGAACCGAATAAGTTTATCTTGGTCTCATCAGACCACAGGACATGGTTCCAGTAATCCCTTTCCTTAGTCTGCTTGTCTTCAGAAAACTGTTTGCAGGCTTTCTTGTGCATCATCTTTAGAAGAGGCTTCCTTCTGGGACAACAGCCATGCAGACCAATTTGATGCATTGTGCCGCGTATGGTCTGAGCACTGACAGGCTGACCCCCCACCGCTTCAACCTCTGCAGCAATGCTGGCAGCACTCATACATCTATTTTTCACAGACAACCTCTGGATATGACGCTGAACACGTGCACTCAACTTCTTTGGTCGACCATGAACCAAATAGAACCTGTCCTGTTAAACTGTTGTATGGTCTTGGTCACCGTGCTGCAGCTCAGTTTAAGGGTCTTGGCAATCTTCTCATATTTTTTCAGATCCTCAGAGAGTTCCTTGCCATGAGGTGCCATGTTGAACTTCCAGTGACCAGTATGAGAGAGTGAGAGCGATTACACCAAATTTAACACACCTGCTCCCCATTCACACCTGAAACCCTGTAACACTAACTAAGTCACATGACACCGGGGAGGGAAAATGGCTAATTGGTCCCAATTTGGACATTTTCACTAAGAGGTGTACTCACTTTTGTTGCCAGCGGTTTAAACATTAATGACTGTGTGTTGAGTTATTTTGAGGGGACAGTAAATGTACCCCGTTATACAAGCTGTACACTCACTACTTTACATTGTAGCAAAGTGTCATTTCTTCAGTGTTCAACAATGTGAGGGGTGTACTCACTTTTGTGAGATACTGGATTTCTCTGTACAGGCTTTATGTAATACTGAATATGGATATCACAGAACCTATACAAATGCAGGGTACCGGATGTGGCGGTGGAAGATTATACAACGTGCTGAATATTCTGACTGTACTTTTACAGTACGGTATAGGAGTACAGGCTTGTTTGGCCCACAAATGCTGGGCTTTGATGTTTACTGCAGCCAGAATGAAACCCCATCAATAAATACACAGCTTTCAGGTGTTCAGGCCTATTGTTTGGTTCAAAGGAAGGATGTTAGATAAAATTGCGTCATTTGTAAAAGAGATTCCTTTTTTTTATCCAACTATATTGTGCCAGTATACTCCTGGCCATGACATGAACTCTGACACAGAGGCACTAGAACCCACACTGATAGAAGGCTACTATTCTTCACCCACCGACAAAGTGGTGCCATTTATCACCCTCCGACCACTGACACAGGGGGCAATTCTGACCACTGACACAGGGGACAATTCTGACCACTGACACAGGGGACAGTTCTGACCACTGACACAGGAGACAGTTCTGACCACTGACACAGAAGACAATTCTGACCACTGACACAGGAGACAATTCTGACCACTGACACAGGGGACAATTCTGACCACTGACACAGGAGACAGTTCTGACCACTGACACAGAAGACAATTCTGACCACTGACACAGGAGACAATTCTGACCACTGACACAGGGGACAATTCTGACCACCGACACAGGGGACATTTCTGACGACTGACACAGGAGACAGTTCTGACCACTGACACAGGGGACAATTCTGACCACTGACACAGGAGACAGTTCTGACCACTGACACAGAAGACAATTCTGACCACTGACACAGGAGACAATTCTGACCACTGACACAGGGGACAATTCTGACCACTGACACAGGGGACAATTCTGACCACTGACACAGGGGACAGTTCTGACCACTGACACAGGAGACAATTTTGACCACTGACACAGGGGATAATTCTGACCACTGACACAGGGGATAATCCTGACCACTGACACAGGGGATAATCCTGACCACTGACACAGGGGACAATTCTGACCACTGACACAGGGGATAATTCTGACCACTGACACAGGGGACAATCCTGACCACTGACACAGGGGACAATTCTGACCACTGACACAGGGGACAATTCTGACCACTGACACAGGGGACAATTCTGACCACTTACACAGGGGACAATTCTGACCACTTACACAGGGGACAATTCTGACCACTGACACAGGGGACATTTCTGACCACTGACACAGGGGGACAATTCTGACCACTGACACAGGGGACAATTCTGACCACTGACACAGGGGACAATTCTGACCACTGACACAGGAGACAATTCTGACCACTGACACAGGAGACAATTCTGACCACTGACACAGGAGACAATTCTGACCACTGACACAGGGGGCAATTCCGACCACTGACACAGGGGGCAATTTTGACCACTGACACAGGGACACCATTCCTCCCACTGACACAGGGGACAATTCTGACCACTGACACAGTGGACAGTTCTGACCATTGACACAGGGGGCAATTCTGACCACTGACACAGGGGACAATTCTGACCACTGACACAGGGGACAATTCTGACCACTGACACAGGGGACAATTCCTCCCACTGACACAGGGACACCATTCCTCCCACTGACACAGGGACACCATTCCTCCCACTGACGCAGGGACACTATTCCTCTCACTGACACAGAGGGTCATTCCTCCCACAGGCAGAGGAGCACCATTCCTCCCACAGACACAGGAGCACCATTCTTCCCACTAACACAGGAGCACCATTCCTCCCACTAATGCAGGGGCACCATTCCTCCCACTAACACAGGAGCACCATTCTTCTCACTAACACAGGAGCACCATTCCTCCCTCTAACACAGGAGCACCATTCCTCCCACTAATGCAGGGGCACCATTCCTCCCACTAATGCAGGGGCACCATTCTTCCCACTAACACAGGAGCACCATTCTTCTCACTAACACAGGAGCACAATTCCTTCCACTAACACAGGAGCACCATTCTTCTCACTAACACAGGAGCACAATTCCTTCCACTAATACAGGAGCACCATTCCCCCCACTAACACAGGAGCAGCATTCCGCCCACTTACACAGGGGCACCATTCCTCCCACTAACACAGGGGCACCATTCCTCCCACTGACCACTGCGAAACAGTGGCACTGTTCCCCTCTATGATACTGACATAAGGGCGTTTTATACTCAACTGACAACTGAAACAGGGGCATTTAATACTCCATTGACCACTGACACAGGGGCATTAATTACTATCAGTGACTACATAGGGGCTTTTCTATTGCTACTGACCTCGAAGTTGGGCATGTTTTTACCCTTGCTGACTACATTTCAGCACCCAAACAGTGCGACAATGGCATTTTGTTAGAAAGGTTTTGGGAGCCCTAAGTTAGAGTTACATCTACTTTAAATGAATACATGTGCTGCCATTGTTGATCTCCTTCTGCTACTTACCTAACATCAATCTGATTCATAGGCTTCAATATTTTAAGCCACTGACCCAGATGTAGATCCAGAGTCTGACTTAAATGCAATCTCTGTTTGGCATTTTGTCTTAAATGGCTTTAGTTCCTTTCTGCCCGGCCTATAGCAGAATAACACCCGAGGGGGGTGTCCTGACTGGGCGTCATATTAAGTCCAGCAGCATAAGCCGCTCGTGCGTGCCCACGGGGGCATGCAGAGCGGCGGTGCAGTGTGTCGCTTTGATACACCACATCTCCGATCTTGGTAAATAGCCTGTGACACTGCCGCTGACAAGGCGCGAGTAGAGGAGAGCCGATAAGCGGCTCTCCTGACAGGGGGGGTCTGCATTGATAATCAGTGCAGACCCATCAGTGATGTCCGCCAGTGCCTCACCAGCGATTCCAATCTGTGCCCACCTATGATGCCAATCAGGGATGCCTGTCAGTGCCTCCTCATCAGTGCTGCCTATCAGTGTCATCTATCAGTGCCCATCATAGTTACATAGTAGGCAAGGTTGAAAAAAGACACAAGTCCAACCTATGTGTGTGTGATTATATGTCAGTATTACATTGTATATCCCTGTATGTTGTGGTCTTTCAGGTGCTTATCTAATAATTTTTTTAAATGATCGATGCTCTCCGCTGAGACCACCGCCTGTGGAAGAGAATTCCACATCCTTATTGATCTTACAGTAAAGAACCCTCTACGCAGTTTAAGATTAAACCACTTCTCTTCTAATTTTAGTGAATGTCATGTCTTATTAAATTCCCTTTTGCGGAAAAGTGTTATCCCTATTGTGGGGTCACCAGTATGGTATTTGCACATTGAAATCATGTCCCCTCTCAAGAATCTCTTCTCCATCAGTGCCCATCATTGTCCCCTATCAGTGGCCATCAGTGCCACCTATCAGTGCCCATCATTGCTGCATACCAGTGTTGCCTATCAGTGCCAATCAGTGCTGCATATCAGTTCTGCCTATCAGTGCCCATCAATGTATGTGCCACCTCATTAGTGGTGCCACCTCATCAGTGCTGCCTCATCAGTGAAGGAGAAAACGGACCGATTTACAATATTTTATAACAGAAACAAAGACAGACTTTTCTTTTTTTTTGGTCTTTTGTTATTTGTAGCGCAAAAATGAAAAAACCCAGTGGTGATCAAATACCACCTAAAGAAAGCTACATTTGTGTGGTAAAAAAATATAAAAATGTCACGTGGGTACAGTGTTAAATGGCCACACCATTGTCAATCAAAGTGTGACAGCGTTGAAAGCTGAAAATTGGCCTGGGCAGGAAGGGGGTGAAAGTGCCCAATATTGAAGTGGTTAAAGTGGCACGGAACCCTGGATGCTATACACAAACCGGCAGGCAGAGGGAAAAAGACTAGTCACCAGTATTGCTTGTGGTCACCCTGCAGCTGATCGATTCCCTATTATTGTTCTGCTTTGCCTTTTTCTGCATTGTGACTCTACAGTGTGTGGAAGCTGCCATACTGGTAGGCAGGGCTTTGCTTCCTCATGCCCATGCCTCCAGCAAGGAGATCAGTGAGCAGAACAGTAATAACATGACCAAATCTCACTGCATACCTCCTATAACTGGCAGTCAGGGGCAACAATGCCTTAGATCTCATACTGCAGATATACAGCTATGATGCGTGCCTAGGCACATTCACATACCAGGAAGTACATTGCTATTTTTTTTCAGGAATTCCAGACAAAAGATAAATCTTTACTATTACCATTTATAAATGTTCCATAGAAAAAAAAGCAACTCTGCACTTTTTGACTCATACTGCTGTATACTCTTTCTCAGTTAGTGACTCAGAAAGATGTAAAGCCAGAGGATCGGGAAGGTCACAGCACAGATTTATCTCTCTGTTTGGCACTTTGTGTCATTTGAGTTCAACATTCCTGTTCCTGGAAATCTCCACTCTTATCTGAACACATGCCTGAATTCTGCTGGACAGTCGTGTTCTGCTGTCCCAGGATTCCAGAGCTGCAGATTTACTCCTCTATATCTCTAGATTCATTTTCCAATGCTTGGGGTCCTGGAGGACGACTTCCAATTCGGGATACTGTATTGGGATGCAACACAATGGTCTCTTCACTTCAAAATCCGCAATAAACACTTGTTTTGGGGTCCAATAGACCTCAAGTATGCTGCTGGAGAAAACAATATATTCTAACGCCTATACCATTACCAACTAACCTGTGGAAAAAAATGTATATACTTGTTTTCAGCTCGTTCTGGTCACATGATCCTCTGTGTCAGCCAGCGGCGACTGCAAAGGAGCAGAGAGAGCGGACGAGTGGAGAGTGGACAATGAGTGGACGACGAGTGGGGAGAGTGGACAAGCCGGGAGTGATGATGTTATCCTTAGGTTCCCATGGTGCAGCCGTTGGTGGTTATCTCTCCTCTCCCCTGCAGCCACCGTTGTCTGACACAGGGGAGATAAATCATGTTACTGAACCGGAGCAAACTGAAAAAAGGTAAATATATACATCTTTTTTTACACAGGTTAGTTAGTATAGGTGTAAGGAGGTGAGAGGGAACTTGTTTAAGACTAGTTTGGCTGGAATTCTACTTTAGAGTGCTTTCACACTCACAGCTCCTGGGTGTCAGCGGTAAATCGCAGCTATTTGCTGGCGATGCCCATTGATTTCAATGGGCAGGGGCGCTTTAGGAGCAGTGTATTCACCGCTCCTAAAGTACTGCAAAGAAGCTGCTGGCAGGACTTTTTTTGACGCCCTGCCAGCGCAGCACCCCAGTGTTTACAGGCGCTATAGCGCCTGAAAAGCGCATCCGGTGTGAAAGGAGTCTGATGCCGCGTACACACGATCATTTTTCGCCATGAAAAAAACGTCCTTTTTGAAAAACGTAATTTAAAATGATCGTGTGTGGGCTACACATCATTTTTCAGGTTCTGAAAAACGACAATAAAAAAAATTCGAACATGCTGCATTTTTTAACGTCGTTTTAAACAATGTCGTTTTTCGGGTTGTAAAAAATGATCGTGTGTGGGCTAAAACGACGTTTTAAACCCGCGCATGCTCAGAAGCAAGTTATGAGACGGGAGCGCTCGTTCTGGTAAAACTACCGTTCATAATGGAGTAAGCACATTCATCACGCTGTAACAGACAGAAAAGCGCGAATCGTCTTTTACTAACACGGAATCAGCTAAAGCAGCCAATTTTTTAAAAACGATGGTGTGTGGGCAACGTTATCTTTAATCACTTAAGACCCGGACCAAAATGCAGGCAAAGGACCTTGCCCCTTTTTGCGACTCGGCACTGCGTCGCTTTAACTGACAATTGTGCGGTCGTGCGACGTGGCTCCCAAACAAAATTGGCATCCTTTTTTTCCCCACAAATAGAGCTTTCTTTTGGTGGTATTTGATCACCTCTGCGGTTTTTATTTTTTGCGCTATAAACAAAAATAGAGCGACAATTTTGAAAAAAAATCAATATTTTTTACTTTTTGCTATAATAAATATCCCCCAAAAAGATATAAAAAAAACGTTTTTTTCCCCTCAGTTTAGGCCGATACGTATTCTTCTACCTATTTTTGGTAAAAAAAAAAATCGCAATAAGCGTTTATCGATTGGTTTGCGCAAAATTTATAGCGTTTACAAAATAGGAGATAGTTTTATTGCATTTTTATTAATTATTTTTTTTTTTACTACTAATGGAGGCAATCAGCGGTTTTTTTTCATGACTGCGACATTATGGCGGACACTACGGACAATTTTGACCCTTTTTTGGGACCAGTCATTTTCACAGCAAAAAATGCTATAAAAATGCATGGTTTACTGTGAAAATGACAATGGCAGTTTAGGAGTTAACTATGTTTCACCTAGTGTGTGTTTACAACTGTAGGGGAGTGTGGCTGTAGGAGTGACGTCATCGATTGTGTCTCCCTATAAAGGGGATGACACGACCGATGCAGCCGCCACAGTGAAGCACGGGGAAGCCGTGTTTACACGCGGCTCTCTCCGTTCTTCAGCTCCGGGGACCGATCGTGGGACCCCAGCGGCGATCGGGTCCGCGGGTCCCGGAGCTTCGGACCGGGTCGCGGGAGCGCGCCCGCGACCCACGGCTGGGTACATGTACAGGACGTACCTGTACGTACATGTGCCCAGCCGTGCCATTCTGCTGATGTATATATGCAGGAGTCGGTCCTTAAGTGGTTAATGATGAAGTTGGAAATACATCGTTTTTTGGACATGCTGAAAAACAACTTTTTTTTCATGCCGAAAAATGATTGTGTGTACACGGCATTAAGGTAGACTTTTCAGTAACACGTCTGTATAAACAAATGCCTGGTGATATATATGTAATTAAATAGCAGTGCTTGAGTGTTTTGTAAATATATATACTATATCTACTGTATATATATATATATATGTATATGTATATATATATACACACATATACATATACATACACACACACACACACACACACACACACACACACACAACATTGAGCACTACACAATGACCTTGCTCAATAACTTAAGTGACTGATGTCATCAGCCATCTCTAGACAGGAGGAAGCATTTCCTTTGTTTCCTTTCCCCAGTGATCAGATTGCAACAGGGTTTACTTCCTCTTTAAAGTGGTTGTACACCCAGTACAACCACTTTTACATACAGGTAAGCCTAGATTAAGGCTTACCTGTAGGTACTGGAAATATCTCCTAAACCTGCACGGTTTAGGAGATATTTATCATATACACTTGCGCCGACGTCATCAGCGGATGCACACTGAAGAAAGGGCACGATTGTGACGTTTCTAAAGGGCTTGTCCTGTGACTGGCGGCTTCTGCGTGGGAGTGACGTCACGTGACTCTGGACAGTCAGGAAGCTGTAGTCCGCAGCCCCCGGAAGGAAAAGGGGTGAAAATGGACGCTCCCACACAGCAGGGACAGTGGTGACATTGCGGGCTTCCTCTGCAGGTAAATTTCACATAATGGGCTAGTATGCGGTGCATACTAGCCCATTATGCTTTTACTATAAAAGAGGGAAAAGAGGAAGTAAATTCCATCAGGATTTACTTCCTCTTTGAGGGATAAAATCTGTCCAAACCTGCCTGGCCCTGTTTGAAAAAGTAATTACCCCCTAAACCTAATAATTGGTTGTGTCAAGCTTTGGCCCACTCTTCTTTGCAGAATTGTTTTAATTCAGTCATATTCAAGGGTTGTCCAGCATGAACAGCCTGTTTAAGTTGCAGGCTGAGCCATACTTAAACATCATGGTGTCCTGGGCACACTTGGCTGAGAAAGTCCTATTGTACAAGCTCTGCCTCTTGTGTCATGCAATTATTTAGGTACAAACTACTGCTAGAATGTGCGGTTATTTAACCACTTGCCGACCGCCGCATGTACATATACGTCCACAGAATGGCACATACAGGCATATGGGCGTACATGTACGTCCCCGCCTTTCCGCGGGTCGGGGGTCCGATCGGGACCCCCCCCCCCCCGCTACATGCGGCGGTCCGATACCCGCGGGGAGCGATCCGGGATGAGGGCGCGGCTATTCGTTTCTAGCCGCCCCCTCGCGATCGCTCCCCGGAGCTGAAGAACGGGGAGAGCTGTATGTAAACACGGCTTCCCAGTGCTTCACTGTGGCGGCACATCGATCGAGTGATCCCTTTTATAGGGAGACTCGATCGATGACGTCAGACCTACAGCCACACCCCCCTACAGTTGTAAACACACACTAGGTGAACCCTAACTCCTACAGCACCCCCTGTGGTTAACTCCCAAACTGCAACTTTCATTTTCACAATAAACAATGCATTTTAAATGCATTTTTTGCTGTGAAAATGACATTGGTCCCAAAAATATGTCAAAATTGTCCGAAGTGTCCGCCATAATGCCGCAGTCACAAAAAAAATCACTGATCGCCGCCATTAGTAGTAAAAAAAATAAAAATAATAAAACCATCCCCTATTTTGTAAACGCTATAAATTTTGCGCAAACCAATCGATAAACGCTTATTGCGATTTTTTTTTACCAAAAATAGGTAGAAGAATACGTATCGGCCTAAACTGAGGAAAAAAAAAATTATATATGTTTTTGGGGGATATTTATTATAGCAAAAAGTAAAAAATATTGCATTTTTTTCAAAATTGTCGCTCTATTTGTTTATAGCGCAAAAAATAAAAACCGCAGAGGTGATCAAATACCACCAAAAGAAAGCTCTATTTGTGGGGAAAAAAGGACGCCAATTTTGTTTGGGAGCCACGTCACACGACCGCGCAATTGTCAGTTAAAGCGACGCAGTGCCGAATTGTAAACACGCCTTTGGGCATTTAGCAGCATATTGGTCCGGGGCTTAAGTGGATAATATATATGGAAAGACAACTTTCAACATTCCATTGACTCTCGCCGCCTGAGAATGTAGAAAAGGATGAGAGTGCCATAAAAAAACAAACCGAATAAATCCAACGCATTTCGGGAACTCCATCAGGGCCTAAAAGACTGGCATTAAAAAAAGTGAACAGTAATATATCACAGCTGGCAGCACTGAGCTGGCAGACTGACTGGCAACACAAAACAGTTGTAATACAAACTATATGCTGGCCTTTGAAGCCCTGATTAATGGGGAAGTGAAACGTGTGTTTTTTTCTGTTGTCCTCTACAATGATACCTACTAGACTCATACTAGTTTCATGCCACACTACATTTCTCATACAGTTTATGGGGCTCTTACGGATACCCCAATTTATAGAGGGCTGCCGTCTACGTTTTTACCTCAAGCCCCATTTGTTTTCAAGCCCCTGGTCCAGCACTTCACTACCATCTTTTCTATTAAAAAGTATAGTTCTCTTGCTGAATGAAGCCACATCTGGTCAGAGCTGGCCAGAGGAGGGATACAAAATACAATGAAAAATTCTCATGGTGTGCAAGTCCCAAGGCTTGGTGCATTCCATTTACCCTGCTGCCCTGGGCATTGGTTCTTGAATGGGTTTAACTCCTTCCTGCCCCGCCTATAGAAGCAGACAGCGGAGGGGGGATCAGTTATCCTGACTGGACCTCATATTAAATGCCTCTTCTCCATCAGTGCCCATCATTGTCCCCTACCTGTGCTGCCTATCAGTGCCACCTATCAGTACTGCATACCAGTGTCGCCTATCAGTGCTGCATATCAGTGTCACCTATCAGTGCTGTATTTTAGTGCCACCTCATCAGTGCCGCCTCATCAGTGAAAGAGAAGACTTACCTATTTACAAAATGTTATAAAAGAAACAAAGACAGACTTTTTTTTGGTCTTTTATTTGTAGCAAAAAGTGAAAAAAAAAAACAGTGGTGAACAAATATCACCTAAAGAAAGCTCTATTTGTGGGGTAAAAAAAGATAAAAATGTCATGTGGGTACAGTGTTACATGGCCACGCCATTGTCATTTAAAGTGTGACAGCGTTAAAAGCTGAAAATTGGCCTGGGCAGGAAGGGGGTGAAAGTGCCCAATATTGAAGTGGTTAAAGTTGCACGGAACCCTGGAGGCTATACACAAAACGTCAGGCAGAGGGCAAAAGACTAGTCACCAGTATTGCTTAAGGTCACCCTGCAGCTGATCGATTCCCTATTATTGTTCTGCTTTGCCTTTTTCTGCATTGTGACTCTACAGTGTGTGGAGGCTGCCATACTGGTGTAGCACTACCCCCGAAGGAGCTGCTGGTTTAGATTTGGGCCTGTCGTTACCTTACTGTTCCATACGTTCGTCTCAGGGGTTCTCCTTGAAGAGTTGACCATAAGAAATGTCTGCACCAACACAAAGTCTCTTTAAGCCCTGGTTCACACTGGGTACGATTTGGAACGATTTGAGATGCGATTTGACATGTCAAATCGCATCTCAAATCGGCGGCAATTGTCGGCAATGGCACTGTCCTAATCAGTGCGACGCCGCATCTGCGATTTCAAAAAGTAGTTCCTGTACTACTTTTTGCGATTTCGGGCCGCGATTTACATTAAATTGCGGCCGAAATCGCGGAAAAATCGCGGCAAATCGCGGCCGCGAAATCGCGGCCGCGAAATCGCGGTAAAATCGCGCATTTTACCGCGATTTTGAATTCGCAGCAGTGTGAACCTAGGCTCAAGGTTTTTATTAAACGAAGTTCTCCAACAGAGGGGTTGAGGGTTGGGGAGACTCAGGTACCTTTGCTTTGCGGATCACGGGTACAAACTTAGATCCAGAGGATTAACTTGATTCCACGCTGGATTCCAGCAACCACCAGATAGGCCAACTCTCACTGGCCTAGAAGCTGGTGCGAAGCTCGCTAAAGTCTCTGCCACAGACTTGATAAGTTCGTTGGGCCGTCCTACGATCTTCTGCCACAAGATCGTGGGACTACTCAAGCACTTTGTAGAAATTTCAATAGAGTCCACGACTCACGGTACCAAAAATCTTTCAGCCAACCCGGCAGCACAGTGAGGTAAAACCCGACAGGATAAGTCCTTCCATTGAATCCCAGTGGTTCAACTCCCTTGACGTAGGTGAGATAGTGAAGGACCATCCCTGGACTAGTATGCCCAGGCAACCTCCGTGCCTACTCTCAGCCGGCCCCGAGACCATAAGACAACTCACGCATCACCTGAGGCCAGGAGGGCCATCAGGTCAGGATCGGAAGACCCCGCCAAACCGGTGTCCGTTCTTTAAGTACCCTCCCCAAAATGCACAGTGGGTTGACCACGCCCCCTGGGCTGCTTCTGGAAAGAGGTACCCAATGCATCCAGCCTGTTGCCTTTCCTAGCTGAACTGAAACAGAACCATCAATTTAACATAATCCTTCTGAGCCAAACTACCGCTCAGACAACTATAATTTAACACATAGCGCCCCCTCAATGGGAGCAAGGCGCTACACTGGTAAAGGCAGGGCTTTGCTTCCTCATGCCCAAGCCTCCAGCAAAGGAGATCAGTGAGCAGAACAGTAATGACATGACCAAATCTCACTGCATACCTCCTATAACTAGCAGTCAGGGGTAACAATGTCTTAGATCTCATACTGCAGATATACAGCTATGATGCGTTACCAGGACATACATTGCTATTTTTTTTTCAGGAATTCCAGACAAAAGATAAATCTTTACTATTACTATTTATAAATGTTCTCTAGAAAAAAAAGCAACTCTGCACTTTTTGACTTAACAGTCCACTTCAAAGTAAATACAACCCTGATTATGGCTTAGGAAACATTGGCCAACCCTGGAAGGCTCTAGGATACCCACCTATAATCTTCTGGTAGGTATTGCTACAGTCAGCCAGGTATTGTGTGCAGTTGGTATTTTTTCTCCCACACACAATGTTACATGATAGGAAAAACGCTAGCAATACCAGTGAAGGTCATCATTCTTTCATGGCGGTGGAATGAATCCAGCACACGCCCAGCTCTCAACACTCACTTTCCCCTTTCATACTGTGAATCATGACTCAACAATGACAGGTATGCCAGGCCATGGTCGGCATCACATCACACTGCCGAGCTCAGGGGTGACCTGGACTTTCCACTGCCTCTGTGGGCTGATTAAGTTAACGAGATGCCCGGCGATCCACATATCATTTTGTACCTGAGAGCCGAAATAAACAATGTGACAATAACTTGCTGTACACAGTGGAGGGGGGATAATTAAAGCTGAACTCTAGAGAAAAATTTAAATTAATCTTGTGGGGCAACAACCCCTACACTGCAGGGGTCAAATGCCCCTTTTGCCTGCAGTAGCTTTTAGCCCCAGTTCACATTGGAGCGACTTGTCGTGATTTGACAGATCAAATCGTATGACAAGTCGCAGCTCATTGCCTGCAATCACTCCGTTTAAATCATTGCGACTTTGCGGTGCCACGCTGATCAGTGCCAGCCCAAGACATTGTGCTGCCTGGTACCAAGAATAAAATGCTACCCCCCCCCCCCAGAAAAAAAAATCACGCCAACCAAAAGGCCCCCACATTCTTTATTTTATATCATGATAACTAAAGGGGACCCGTCATGGCTCTATACATGTATAAAGGAGTATAAAGAGGACCTGTCATGGCTCTATACATGTATATAGAGGACCTGTCTTTACTCTTTACATGTAAAGGAATATCAAGAGGACCTGTCATGGCTCTATAAATGTATATAGGACTATAAAGAGTACTTGACATGGCTCTATACATGTATAAAGGAGTATAACGAGGGCCTGTCATGGCTCTATAGATGTATAAAGAGGACCTGTCATGGCTCTATAAATGTATATAGGAGTATAAAGAGGACCTGTCATGGCTCTATACATGTATAAAAGGAGTATAACGAGGGCCTGTCATTATTATAGAGGATTTATATTATACAGGATTTATATAGCGCCAACAGTTTGCGCAGCGCTTTACATCAGGGAAGACAGTACAGTCACAATACAATCAATACAGGAGGGATCAGAGGGCCCTGCTCGTTAGAGCTTACAATCTAGAAGGGAGGGTCAAGCGGAACAAAGGGTAGTTAGCTGTGGGGGATGATCAGATGGACTCAAATGAAAATACAGTTATGTGTGGGAAGGGTAGGCTTCTCTGAAGAGAAGGGTTTTCAGGGATCCTCTAAAAGCTGATAGAGAAGGAGATAGATGGATAGATTGGGGTAAGGAGTTCCATAGGCATGGAGAGGCTCTAGAAAAGTCCTGGAGACGAGCATGGGAGGAGGTGATGAGAGAGCTAGAGAGTAGGAGGTCTTGAGAAGAACGAAGAGAACGTACAGGTTGGTATTTAGAAACTAGGTCAGTGATGTAGCTGGGGGCAGAGTTGTGGATGGCTTTGTAGGTAATTGTTAGTATTTTGAATTTAATTCGTTGGATGAGCGGAAGCCAGTGGAGGGATTGACAGAGAGGAGTAGCAGAGACAGAGCGGTTGGTAAGGTGGATTAGTCTGGCAGCAGCATTTATGATGGACTGAAGGGGGGATAGAGTATGCAGAGGTAAGCCAATGAGGAGGGAGTTGCAGTAATCGAGGCGAGAGATGACCAGGGAGTGAATTAAGAGTTTTGTGGTGTCATTGGTTAGAAATGGGCGTATTTTGGAGATGTTGCGAAGGTTGAGGCGGCAAGATTTGGACAGTGATTGAACGTGAGGCTTAAAGGAGAGTTCAGAGTCCAGGACTACTCCTAGGACCTTGACATGTGGGGATGGGCAGATAGTTGTACCATTAATTTTGACAGAGAGATCAGGGGAAGAGGCACGTGGGGGAGGAAAAATGATAAGTTCCGTTTTGGAAAGGTTGAGTTTGAGGAAGTGGTGTGACATCCAAACTGATATATCTGATAGTAAATTAGTGATACGTGAGGAGAATGAAGGAGTGAGTTGAGGGGTAGAGAAATAGATTTGAGTGTCATCAGCGTAAAGATGGTATTGGAAGCCGTGGGAGGCTATCAGCTGACCCAGGGAGGAGGTGTAGATAGAAAATAGGAGAGGTCCAAGAACAGAACCTTGGGGGACCCCAACAGAGAATGGAAGAGGAAAGGAGGAAGTAGAGTTGTAAGCAACGCTGAAGGTGTGGTTGGATAAGTAGGTGGAGAACCAGCGAAGAGTACAGTCACGGAGACCAAAATTGTGGAGTTTTTTGAGGAGGAGTGGGTGGTCAACCGTATCGAAGGCGGCAGAGAGGTCCAGGAGTAGGAGCACAGAATAGTGTCCCTTAGTTTTGGCTGTTAGTATGTCGTTTGTTAGTTTTAGGAGAGCAGTTTCTGTGGATTGTTGAGGACGAAATCCAGACTGAAGGGGATCATGGAGGTTATTTTGAGCAAGGTGGACGCTCAGTTGGTTGTAGACTAGACGTTCAAGGAGTTTGGATAAAAAGGGGAGCAAGGAGATGGGGCGTAGGTTGTCAAGATTGGACGGGTCCAGTGAGGGCTTTTTAAGTATGGGGCTGACTAGTGCATGTTTCAAAGAGTTAGGGAAGATGCCAGAAGAGAGAGAGAGATTGAAGATGTGGGTTAGAGAGTGTAGAATCGAGCCAGAGGGTGAACGTAGCATTTGCGAGGGAACAGGATCCAGAGCACAGGTGGTAAGATGGACGTTAGCAAGTAATTTAGCGACCTCGTCTATAGTGGTGGGGTTGAAAGAGGGAAGTAATGACTGTACCTGTAGGCATGAGGCGTGAGGCGTGGAGGGTATCTGAACAGTAGAGATCTCGTTGCGAATTGTATCAATCTTCCGCTTGAAGTGATTGCCGATCTCCTGGGCGGTGAGTGAGTTAGTGGGTGGAGGCAATGGAGGACGAAGCAGAGAGTTGAAGGTAGAGAAGAGTTGACGGGGACGGGATGATAAGTTTTTAATAAGGGTGATAAAATAGGTCTGCTTGGCAGTGAAGAGGCTAGAATTGTATATTTGGAGGGCAGATTTATACTGGGCGAAGTCTTCCTGGGACTTAGTCTTGCGCCACAGGCGCTCGAGAGCACGGCTATGTTTTTTCAGACTTCTAGTATCATTTGTTTGCCAGGGTTGAAGGGGACGGGGCCTTATTCTGCGTGTAGTGAGAGGGGCCAGTCTGTCCAGTGATGCTAGAAGTGAAGTGTTGTAGACTGAAGTGGCTAGGTCGGTGCAGGACAGTAGTGCAATTTTGTCATAGAGGTGGTCAGTCTCAGAGTATAGAAGAGAAGGGTTGATATGGTCAAGGTTTCTACGAGTAACTGTTAGGCATTTGGGGGGAGAGGAGACGGAGGAGAGGGAGAGAGTGAATTTAATAAGGTAGTGATCAGAGAGGGGGTAAGGATAGTTGGAGAGGTTGCATAGAGTGCATAGGTGGGAAAAGACAAGGTCAAGAGTATTGCCTTCAGAGTGAGTAGGAGCATGTATCCATTGCTTCAGGTCAAAAGAGGAGGTTAGACTGAGAAGTTTGGAAGTTGCAGGAGTGTTAGCATTAGTAGGGATGTTGAAGTCGCCAAGAATGATTGTGGGGATTTCAGAAGAGAGAAAGTAGGGTAGCCAGGCAGAGAAGTCATCAAGAAAGGAGGATACTGGACCGGGGGGGCGGTAGATGACAGCTATCCTTAGAGAAACTGGGGAGAAGAGACGAATGCAATGCGCCTCAAATGAGGAGAGTGACATAGAGGGAGGTGGCTGAAGCACCTGAAAGGTGCTATGTGGGGCCAATAGGATTCCAACACCCCCTCCTTTGCGTCCACTGGGTCTGGGGGAGTGAGTCCAAAGAAGACCACTGTGGGATAGAGCAGCAGAAGACGCAGTGTCGGATTCATGAAGCCAGGTTTCAGTAATGGCGAGTAGATTAAATGAGTTAGCGATAAAGAGATCATGGAGGGGGGTGAGTTTGTTACAGACAGAGCGAGCATTCCAAAGGGCGCAAGAGAAAGGGAGTCTGGTCTTGGGAAGAAGGGAAATGGGAACTAGATTGTGTGGATTGTGACTGCATCCAGAGGGTGTAGGGTAATGGGTGTGTTGAGCACAGTTAGATGGAGGGCCAGGGTTTGGGGAGACATCACCAGAGGATAGGAGAAGTAGAAGGGTGAGGGAGGTAATGTGGGAATGCGATTTATATGAGGGGACATGCCCCAGCGATTTGGAGCATTGGGCATTTGGTTTTAGAATTAGCATGAGTTGGTGAGTGCAGTAATAAGAAGAGGACAGAAGTGAGGGTGATATATACAAGGTGTGGGGTGGCGAAGAGGGGTGAAGGCTCTATAGATGTATAAAGAGGGCCTGTCATGGCTCTGTACATGCATATAGGCGTATAAAATTACATCCCATGGCTCTATACATGTATCCAGGAGTATAAAGGGACCTGTGAATTGCCCGCGGCCACAATGTCTTTTGCGCAAACTAATCAATGTACGCTAATTGTGTTTGTTTTTTTTTGTACCAAAAATATGTAGAAGAATACATATTGGCCTAAACTGAAGAAAATAGTTTATTTTTCTAAATTTTGGGGATATTTATTATAGCAAAAAGTTAAAAAAATATATAGATTTATAGCACACAAAATAAAAACCGCAGAGGTGATCAAATATCACCAAAAGAAAGCTCTATTTGTGGGAAAAAAAGGACATCAATTTTATTTGGGTAGCGGAACGGGCTGGTGGGCATCAGTATGCTGCCCCCCTAAAAGTGCTGCCTGGTACCCATGGTACCACCCGGTCCCATCATAGGGCCGGCCCTGACGCTGATTTGAAAAAGTAGTATCTGTGATTTCGGGTGCGACTTGCATAGACATCTGTGCATAAAGCCGCACAGATGTCTTCCAAGTCACACCTGAAGTGGCCCTGGCATATGGCTTTCAAATTGTGCGATTTTAGATGAAGTCGCACAGTTTTAAAGCTGCAGTCAATGTGAACAGGCACTAAATGCTATTTTTTTTACTTAACTTGTGGCTCACTCCCCAGGCAGCCAGCACTCACCCCTTCCCTTCAGCTCTTTGGACGAGACTTTGGTGTCCTTACTTACAATGCGGGACTGTTGGTCCTGGGTTGTATGTAATGATGTCAGAGTGTGAATGTCTTCCAAAGAGAAGCGGCTTTGGAAGACTGGTCATGCAGGGGCCTGCAGAAGCAAGGGTTAAGGTTAAGGGGGAACCCAACTGCAAGGGTAGATTTAATTATTTCCCGGAAAACTCTAGGTGGAGTAAAATAACAAATACACTTACAGGATGTGAGGTCATGTGCCCCTGCTGCTATAGGTGCCCATCACAGTGCCAATCAGTGCCTACCACAGTGCCAATCAGTGCCCTACAATAACACCTGTCAGTACCTCATCATCAGTGCTGCCCATCAGTGCCAATCAGTACCACCTATCAGTGACCATCACAGCCGCCTTTCAGTGCCCATCACAGCCGCTTGTAAGTTCCTATCAGTGCCACCTATCAGTGCTGCATATCAGAGCCGCCTATCAGTGCCCATCAATTCTACATATCAGTGCCTCCTCATCAGTGCCAACTTATCAGTGCAAACTCAACAGTGCCCATCACTGCCGCCTCATCAGTGCCCGCCAGTGAAGAGGAAAACAACATTTTATAACCGAAACAAAGAAAAATGTTTATTTAAAAAAAAATGGCAGCCTTTTTAGTTTGTTTACCAAAAAATAACCCCAGTGGTGATCAATTACCACCAAAAGAAAGCTCGATTTGTGGGAAGAAAATTTATAAAAAAATGTGTTTAGGTATAGTGTAGCATGACCGTGCAATTGTCATTCACAGTGCGACCGCACTAAAGCTGAAAATTGTCCTGGGCAGGAAGGGGGTGAAAGTGCCTGGTATTGAAGTGGTTAATTAAGGCAGGACATGGGAGCAGTAGGTTATTATTATTATACAGGATTTATATAGTGCCAACAGTTTGCGCAGCGCTTCACATAATGAAGGCAGACATTACAGTTTCATTACAATTTGGTACATGAGCAATCAGAGGGCCCTGCTCATTAGAGCTTACAATCTAAAAGGTTATGATTTGGAAAAGACTGTCCGTTTAGAAGGTAATGGTGCCCACGCATTTAAAGGGATGTAAAGGAAAACATTATTTTTTCATGATAAGCATCCTTTACCTGCAGACATTCCTCTTTTCACTTCCTCATTGTTCATTTTTGCTCAGAAGTTGCTCTATTTCTTCTCTGTTCTGTTCACTTCCTGCTTGTCTGATTGTTACTCACCACCGTGATGGGAGGGTTTACTGCGGTGGTCAGTGACGTGCTCGCCCCCTCCTGGGAACTACATCTGTGCGGCAGGACGCTCTCTACGTGTTAGAGACTTCGGGCCAGATCCACATAGAAATGGATAGGCGCAGCGTATCAGAGATACGCTACGCCGCCGTATCTTACCTGGCTTTAAGTCGAATCCAGGAAGATTTTGCTCCGTAAGTTCCCGCGGCGTAGTGCATTTCTGGCGGCGGAATTCAAATCGGCGATTAGAGGGCGTGATTCATTTAAATGAAACGCGTCCCCGCGCTGATTGAACTGCGCATGCTCCGTTTCGAAATTTCCCGCTGTGCTTTGCGCGAGATGACGTCGCAACGACGTTATTTTTTTAACTTAGACGTGACTTACGTCCATCCCTATTCACGGACGACTTACGCAAAAAAAAAAAATTCAAATTTCGACGCGGGAACGACGGCCATACTTAATATGGCAAGTCTATCTATATGCCGCAAAATAGCAGCTTTAACTATACGCCGGAAAAAGCCGACCAGAGACGACGTAAGAGAATGCGACGGCCGCGGATCGTCGGAAAAAGCTAATTTTTTCCGACGCGGAAAACTACGCAAACTCCACCCAGCGGGCGCCGAAGTATTGCACCTACGATCCGAAGGCGTACGAAGCCGTACGCCTGTCAGATCGAACCCAGAAGCCGTCGTATCTTGGTTTGAGGATTCAAACTAAAAATACGACGCGGGTAATTTGAAAGTAAGCCGGCGTATCAGTAGATACGCCGGCGTACTCGCTATGTGGATCTGGCCCTTCAAGGAGGTGTGAATTACTGGGAGTTCCGCAATGCATACTGGGAAATGTAGTTCTTACATGAACAAACGATGCAAACCAGGAAGTGAATGAGAGAACAGAAACTAGAATGCTGGAGGTGATATAGATGAAGGAATTTAATAGGTATTTACTCGTTTTTTAACAGAATCATTACACTATTCTGTCTGTCTACCTTGCAGACATTCATTTTAGGCAAAACATTTTTTTCCTTTACAACTCCTTTAACCCTTTCGCTGCACACATTTAAAAAAATAATTTTAGGCCTGAAGATTACAAAAAACCCACAAACGTTATATAGATTCTGAAGGCAAACACCCTAGAGAAGAAAATATCGGTAGTTTCAATTTTTTTATGTCACTTGATATTACCGCAAAAGTCTAGGAACGCAAAATTTCAGTAAAAAAAAAACCAAACATACTAAAGTGAATTTTAGGACAAACGCACAAAATAAATGACCCAATTATTTTGATAAAATAAAGATGAGAGTGCACAGAGTAAATAGATACCCAACATGTCAAACGTTAAAATTTGCATGAGTGCGTAAAATGACAACAAACTTCAGTTCCCTTTATTTTCTAAAAGACCCTGCATGTCTCCTCCGGGCTCCACTAAATGTAAAGCAATGCAGATCGCATTAGAGGGGGCTGCTGCACACAGAATGCATGAAGGTAAAAATCCCGAACGTACGCGAGCCCGCCGCAGTCGAATTACGTCGTTTCCGTAAGGCCTTAGGCGGCCTAAAGTTATTCCACCTATGAGGTGGAATAACAATGTTAAAGTATGGCCGCCGTTCCCGCCGCAAGGTTCGAAATTTTTACGTCGTTTGCGTAAGTCGTCTGCGAATCGGGAGTTACGTCGTTTACGTCCGCGTCGAAATCAATAGGCCTGTACGGCGTACTTAGCCGCAATGCGCACTGGGAAATGTGGGCGCCCGGCGCATGCGCAGTAGCAAGAAACGTAAAAAAACTTGAGGTCAAGCCTCATTTCCATACAACACGCCCCCCTCCAACCAATTTGAATTAGGCGCCCTTACGCCCGCTCATTTGAGGCTACGCCGCCGTAAATTAGCAGGTAAGTAGATTGTGAATCACTACTAGCCTAGCTAATTTACGGCGGTGTAGCCTAAACAGGCTAGGCTACGCCGCCGTAACTTTAATCCTTTCTACGTGAATCTACCATGAGCCTTTACAACCACTAACACCACAAGCCACATAAACAATAGAAACGCGTACCTGTTTGGGAAGTGGATCCAGTAACTGGAACTCATATTTGTAGAGGAATAAAACCACCAACATGTGAATTTCCATCAAGGCAAACCACCTGCATTCAGAATACAAAAACAATGTAAGCTTGCCTATAGATAATAATGTGTAATTAAAGTCTACAATTAAAAAAGAAACAAAAAAACAATGTAAGTTTAGCTATTGATACTAAAGGCTACAAATAATAAAAAAGGTAATGCCTGCTCTGTGCATTGAAATTTCCTCCTCGCCTGGCACTGTCAGCTCCTCCCTCCATCAGAGGTCTCCTGTAGCAAGCCAGGTGCTTAGCAGGCACCCGTACGTATATTGTCCTCACCTGGGCTGTGTGCGTCTATAGATACATACAGCACCGGTAGCCATGTCCCGATTTAATACTCACATGAGCTTGACTGACTGCCTATGACTCCACTACCGTAAGTTTCTCCTGTGAAACAGGAAGTAAGGTGAGTGGTGCTGGAGCCGAAGACATGGAGCCAGGTAAGTGTTTAGGGACAAGGCATTTTGTACCTTAATGCAGAGAATGCAGCAAGTTAAAAAAAACATTTAGGGCCAGATTCTCAAAAGAGATATGCCGGCGTATTGCCTGATACGCCGTCGTATCTCCGAGTCCGCCCGTCGTATCTATGCGCCTGAATTATAGAATCATTTACGCATAGATAACCATTAGATCCGACAGGCGTAAGGCTCTTACGCTGTCGGATCTTAAATGCATTTTTTTTTTCGCCGCTCAGTGTCGCCGACGTCGTTTTCCCGATCGAGTATGCAAATTAGCAAAATACGCGAATTTCCGAACGTACGCCCGACCGACGCAGTGAAGTTGCGACGTTTACGTAAGATTTGCGACGCGTAAAGTTGCCCCTGGGTATATGAGGCGCAGTCAATGTTAAGTATGGCCGTCGTTCCCGCATCGAAATTTGAAAATTTACGTTGTTTGCGTAGATCGTTCGTGAATGGCGCTGGACGCCATTTACGTTAACGTCAAAACCAATGACGTCCTTGCGACGTCATTTAGCTCAATGCACGTCGGGAAATTTTAGGGAAATTTTAGGGACGGCGCATGCGCAGTACGTTCGGCGCGGGAACGCGCCTAATTTAAATGATCCACGCCCCCTAGCCGGATCATTTGAATTAAGTGGGCTTGCGCCGGAGGATTTACGTTACGCCGCCGCAACTTTACAAGCAAGTGCTTTGTGAATCAAGCACTTGCCCAGAAAACTTGCGGCGGCGTAACGTTAATGAGATACGTTACGCCGCCGCAAAGATGCGGCGATCTACCAAAATCTGGCCCATAATGAATGAATGAATGAATGACTTGTATAGCGCAACGCATGCGAACTGAATCGCCTCATAGACTTTAGTACCACTTTAAGGCAAATATAGTGGCGAGGGGGTTAGAACCTCTGTCAAGTTTTTATTGCCATCTGTGGCCCAGATTCAAGAAGCACTTGCGCCCGCGCAACCATAGGTTGCGCGGCGCAAGTGCTTACTTGCTCCGGTGTAACGAGTGCTCCTGATTCAGGAACCTCGTTACACCGAATGCAGCCTAGGATGTGACAAACATAAGCCTCCTTATGCCTTCACATCCCAGGCTGCATTCTTGCGTTGGCCGCTAGGGGGCGCGGCCATTGTGATCGGCGTATAGTATGCAAATTGCATACTACCACCGATTCACAAAAGTTGCGCGGGCCCTGCGCACGCAAGGTACGGAGTTTCCGTACGGCGACTTTAGCGCAAGGTTGCTCCTGCTATAGCAGGGGCAACCTATGCTAAAGTATAGCTGCGCTTCCCGCTCGTGAAATTTGAATTTCACGTTGTTTACGTAAGTGATTCGTGAATGGCGCTGGACGCCATTCACGTTCACTTAGAAGCAAATGACGTCCTTGCGACGTCATTTGCCGCAATGCACGTCGGGAAAGTTTCCCGACGGAGCATGCGCTGTTCGCTCGGCGCGGGAGCGCGCCTAATTTAAATGATTCCCGCCCCCGGCGGGATCATTTACATTAGGCAGCCTTACGCCCGGCTGTTTAGCATATCGCCCGCGCAATTTACGGAGCTACTGCTCCGTGAATCGCTGGGCAAATCGAAATATTTGCGTGGGCGCAGAGAAAAATCTTTGCTCTTTGCCCACGCAAATATTGCTCCATTCTACCTGAATCTGGGCCTGTGTCACCAAGAGGTGGACCGACTCTCTCTATTTGTTCTGCTGACCACTGTTACTGGGACTAAAGTGAGGAAAATCCCAGAATTTTAGGTTGTCACCAGCACAGTGGGGAACTTTCCAATAGAGAGTCAACCGTCCAAGAGGGAGTTTCCCCCACTTTGTAGAGATTTCCTCTCACCTCCTGTTTCGTTTACAGGACAGGAAGTATAAAGCCTCGTACACACGACCAGTTTTCCCGGCTGGAAAACTGCCAGGAGAGCTTTTGGCCCGGGTATCCCGGCCGTGTGTATGCTCCCTAGCAGTTTTTTCCCTGCTCTCTATTTTCTCGTCAGGTTTCCCGGCAGAGTGTTTCCTGCAGAGAAAACTGGTTGTCTGTATGCGGTGAAAAACCATGCATGCTCAATAACACTTTGACGCATGCGCGGTAGCATACAAGGTTAGTGTGGGGTGTAGCAAGATGGCGACGACGGCATTGAATGTGACAAAACACCGGCTTGTCGTAGTCGATATCGTCACCGCATTCTTGCCATTCAACAGAACGGTGGGATTTTGTGTGGCCGTGTGTATACACGGCTTTTCAAGTCAAGCCTGTCAGGAATCCCGTCGGGAATACCAACGTTTTTTTTCCCCCGACGGGATTGCCGGTCGTGGGTACAGGGCTTAAGGAAATCTCACCAATGGAACACATTTGTTATTTTGTAAAGCCAGTATAACGAGTAAGGGGTGGGGAATGAAATGCACTTATAAGTTAAACCAGTAATTTTCGCATATTAATTCTACATGGTCCACTGACCCGGGGGGTTTGGGAATGTGTCCTTTGTCTCTAGATTTTGCGCTTAATCAAGGGTCAGAAACCTTTTTCCACTAAAGGGCCGGAGTCAATGTATGTGAATGCATGGAGGGCCATATTACCCTGCTAATAAATGAAGATAACATTACACAGCCCCCGCACCTCTGGCCCCCTTTACATTACACAGTCCCCGCACTTCTGGCTACCTTTTCATTACACAGCCCCCACACCTCTGGCCCCCTTTACATTACACAGCCCTGCACCTCTGGCCACCTTTACATTACACAGTCCACGCACTTCTGGCCACCTTTTCATTACACAGCCCCCACACCTCTGGCCACCTTTTCATTACACAGTCCCCGCACTTCTGGCCCCCTTTTTCATTACACAGTCCCTGCACTTCTGGCCACCTTTTCATTACACAGCCCCCACACCTCTGGCCACCTTTTCATTACACAGTCCCCTGCTCCTCTGGACTCCTTTACTTTACACAGCCCCCGCTCCTCTGGCCCCCTTTTCATTACACAGCCCCCTGCTCCTCTGGACCCCTTTAAATTACACAGCCCCCACACCTCTGGACGCCTTTACATTACACAGCCCCCGTACCTCTGGACCCCTTTACATTACACAGCCCCTGTACCTCTGGATCCCTTTACATTACACAGCCCCCCCTGCATATTACACACACCCTCCTGCATCCTGCACATAACACAAACCCCCTCTTACCCAGCCCCCCTGCATATTACCCAGCCCCGCTCTGCATATTACACCACCCCACCCAGCTGTGTTAATTTTTTATAATTTTTTTACACTGTCCCTGTGTAAATAAAATTATGATCACTTGTATTGCTGTTCGAAGGAATGTAAACATCCCTTGTGACAGTAATAGGCAGTGACAGGTACTCTTTATGGAGGGATCTGTGGTCTATAAGACCCCAAATCCCTCCTTTGCACTTAAAAGCATTCAAAACTCCAAATATGGCTGTATTGAATGCTGTCATTTTTTTTTAATTTGGAGCCTTTAGGTCTATTGTAAATCGAAAGTGATGTCATGACATTGCTTTCGGGTTACTATAGTCGAGACCCAATCAGAGCCGATTCTGGCTTCGTTAGGGTCTCCGGCCAGACGGCGGACAAGCCAACTGGTCGCTCGGGCCTCCCGGTGGGATGGGAGAGCCAGTCGAGCCGCGGAAGGCAGTGGGAGGGGGGGGACGCTCCCTCCCACTGCTTGGGACAACAGCCGAGCGGCTTCTTAGCCACATCGGTTGTTATGCCAAGAAAACCAACTGCCGGCTTTAATAAAACAGTACAGTCGGCGTGAAGGGGTTAAAATGTCTGCATGTCATGTGCATGTGAATTCATCACGTGCACTGATGGGCCAGGCAATTGGCAGCGGCGGGCAGGGTGCGGCCTACAGGCCGTAGGTTGCCGACCCCCACACTAAATGGTGTCCATCTTGGCAGAAAGTAGGCTTCACCACTCTGGCTGGCCTAAAGACTGGTCTGGCCATAAAAATAACAGTAGTCCCAGTCCTCACCTTGGCTGCCATTATTGGCCACACACATATCAGTTTCTCAAGACTGGAGGGAACTTTAGGCAATGAACAACCAATTATTTAATCACCTCAATACTGGACACTTTCACCCCCCCCCCCCAAGATTTGCCTGATGAAGGGACACGAATGTTCCGAACGTGCGCATCCTCCCCCGCCCGGAAGTGACGTTCAGCAACGCAGCACACCTGGAAACAAGCACCCTTCTCTTGAGTTCCGAGAGCTTTCAGGCCCCCGCCAACGCTGCCGCCTGTGGCAAGGATGACACTGTGATCCAGTGCGAGTGACGATCGCCTCTATCCGGATCCCTGCAGATGACAACATATATGTACCCATGCCTGTTTCTATACCTGCTTTGTGAGTAGGTTCTTTATATACTTTTACACATTTGTATTAAATCTACTTTACTGCTACGCTTAGAGGGCGCCGCTTTGTGTTTATTTTTCACTTTCACCCCCCTTCCTGCTCAGGCCAATTTTCAGCTTTCAGCGCTGTCACACTTTGAATGACAATTACTCAGTTATGCAACACTGTACCCAAATTAAATTTTTGCAATTTTTTGAGACAGATAGAACTTTGTAGGTATTTAATCACCACAGTTTTTTTTTCTATATAAATGAGTTTCTGTTATAACCTTCTACTGGTAAGAGTCCAGGGCCAGCCTACGGGTTGCATGTCCAGGGCCAGCCTACGGGTGGCATGTCCAGGGCCAGCCTACTGGTGCCACATCCAGGGCCAGTCCAGAACTAGTCTACTGTTGGCACATCCAGGGCTAGCCTACATCTGGCACGTCAAGGGCCAGCCTTTTGGTGGCACATCCAGGGCCAACCTACCTGTGGCACGTCCAGGGCAAGCCCACCAGTGGCTCGTCCAGGGCCAGCCTACCAGTGGCACGTCCAGGGCCAGTTGGCTAGTCTACTGTTGGCATGTCCAAAACAAGTCTACTGTTGGCACGTCCACGGGCCAGTCTACCGGTCCCACATCCAGGGCCAGTCGGCATGTCCAGAACAAGTCTAGTTTTGGCATATGCAGGGCTAGTCTACTGTTGGCACGTCCAGGGCCAGCCTATGTGTGGCACGTTTAAGGCCAGGGCTATATAAACGAAAAAAAATACTTTGTTTTGGTTGTAACCTTCTACTGGTGGCATGTCCAGGGCCAGTTGGCATGTCCAGAACTAGTCTACTGTTGGCTCGTCCAGGGCCAGCCTATGTGTGGCACGTTCAAGGCCAGGGCTATATAAACAGGGAAAAAAATACTTTGTTTTGGTTGTAACCTTCTACTGGTGGCATGTCCAGGGCCAGTTGGCATGTCCAGAACTAGTCTACTGTTGGCTCGTCCAGGGCCAGCCTATGTGTGGCACGTCCGGGGCCAGCCTGCTGGTGGCATGTCCAGGGCCAGTCAGCATGTCCAGAAAAAGTCTACTGTTGGCATGTCCAGGGCTAGTCTACTGGTACAGGAGGCCTGTTGCGTTGTAATACCACAGCATCCACTACACACAGAGATAAACAAGTCAGACAGTCTATTCAGTCTGCATGATTCCCAAGAGATAAAGTGACCTCCAGCCTTTCAGGACCAGACTGAAGCTTAAAAAAGAAACAGACTGTGTGAAAATGTGGGAGATATTCTGGAATGTATTTAACTCTTTTCTGGATGATCGTGCAAATAAGAGCAGTATGATTTGTTACAGGGATTCCTGCGTCTTCTTTTTTTCTGCCCACTAGTCTCTCCTGCATCTAATTTTTCTCTTATTCTTCCCATTCTTTTCTTGTCTCCTTTTTCCTCTATCCCCTGTGAATTCTTTCTTCTGTTCCCCATCTCTTAATTCCTCTGTAGCTTCAGCAGCTTTAATCAATGCAACACAATACTGAACTACACAGAACAGGATGGCTTCTCCCTGGACACACACATTGTGTACCCACCGTTCTGCCAACATCAAAAAAAAATGTCCATTGTAATCCTTTCTAGTAATTAAAGGTGGAAACAAGCCATTTAATTAGCAACACAGATGGTTCAAATGCCGTGTACGCTAAAACGGATATAAGATTATATTATGCGTTTGATATCTGGCTTGGCTACGAGTATTTCCCAAAACTGTAAAAGTAAATGCTCAGCAACCAGACCAGGACAATTAAAGGGGAATTCAGATTTAGAAATTATTTATTTATCATTTATTTTTTATACCGTCTTAAAATATAAAAAGAACTGCCATAATGTGATGTATACTGTATGCTGATAGAGCTACAAAGATAGAGACCTATTTGCATCCTCAGCCCAGGAATCAAGTAACTCATAGCAAAAAAGAATAGTTAGAAAATAAAAGCTGAAGTTTTTAGATATTGTTTTTCCTCTGGTCCCCCCCCCCCCATGCTCCTCTGTCATCCCGTTCTCCTCTGGTCACCCCCTTGCTCCTTTGGTCCCTCCCTGCTCCTATGGTCCCCCCCATGCTCCTCTGGACCTCCCATGCTCCGCTGGTTCCCCCTTGCTCCTCTGGTCCCCTCCACGTTTCCTCTGGCCCCCCCAAATTCCTCTGCCCCCCCATGCTTCTCTGGTCCCCCCAAACTTCTCCTCCCCCCTCCCATGCTCCTCTGGGCCCCCTGTGCTCCTCTGATCCCCCCATGCTCCTCTGGTCCTCCCATGCCCTGCTGGTTCCCCCCTGGCTCCTCTGGTCCGCCCCAAACTCCTCTGCCCCCCATGCTCCTCTGGTCCCCCCCGTGTTCTTCTGGCCCCCCCCAAACTCCTCTGCCCTACCCATCTCTGGTCTCCCCACAGCGCTCACCTCTTCTCCCTGGCTAGTTGTGCAGTGCGGGCTGAACAATAACATTATCCTCAGCACAGAGAAGCTTATCGTACGATCCGGAAGACAGCCGCACAAAGTGGTGACATAACCTTTCCCAGCACTCGTTCTCCTGGTCTTACTATTCCCGTTCTTTATCTAGAAACCATTGCACACAGCAGGCAAGTAAAACATGTTTGTGAGAAAACAAGACTTGTGCGATGTGCATTGCATTACATTCAGATGAGCCCAAAGGAGACATGTAGGTTTAAAAGAAGAATGGCACCTAAAAATCAACACATAAGGTACTTTTTGTCCCCTATGTGATGAATTTTTTTTGCAAACAAATAAAGTTACCACCCAAGCACATAACCCCCCCCCCCACCCCAAAAAAAACAACAACTTTGAGGACCTCCACATATACTTGCATACAAATGTAAACGCACGCGTCGGGGCGCCTACATGTGAAAGCATTGATTGCAATACATGTTACATATTGCCGCGCACGCCGGAATGAGAGCAATAATTCTAGCTCCAGACCTCCTCAGTAACACTAACCTGATTAGGTATAGGGGGCTTTTGAAGCGTCGCCTTCAGAAAATATAGGGTACTGAAGTTTGTCACCATTTCGCGTGCGTACACAAACGTAAAGTTTGACATGTTGGGTATCTATTTGTTCAGTGCAACCTCGTCTTTTTTATTTTACTAAAAATGTTGTAGTTTATTGCGTTTGTTTGCCCTAAAATTCACTTTAGTGTGTTTTTTACTGGAACTTTGCTTTTCCTAGACCTTTGCAGCAATATCAAGTGACATAAAAAATTGGAACTACCACTATTTTATTCTCTAGGGTGGCTTCTTTCAGAGAATTAATAATGCAGAGTTGCAATGCAAGGATATCAGCTAAAAGTAGTTGGATCTGCATGTGCGTTATAAATAATCGAAATTAGTCGATTAATCACAAAAAAAAAACAAAAAAAAAACGATTAATCGAACACTAAAATTGTAACCAGTAACAGCGCTAAAAAAAATGCCAAAACAACTCTGGCAGTGAAAACAGCTTTATGCCGCGTACACACTACCGTTTTTCGGGTTGTAAAAAATTATGTTTTGTTTTTTATGTCATTAAAAACGATCGTGTGTGGGCTCCAGAGCATTTTTTACGATGTAAAAAATAGGCATTAAAAATTTAGAACATGCTCTAATTTTTCACATCGTTTTTAACGTTGTCGTTTTTAACGTCATAAAAAACGATCGTGTGTAGGCTTTAACGACGTGAAAAAAACGTGCATGCTCAGAAGCAAGTTATGAGATGGGAGCGCTCGTTCTGGTAAAACTAGCGTTCCTAATGGAGATAGCACATTCGTCACGCTGTAACAGACTGAAAAGCGCGAATCGTCTCTCACCAAACTTTTACTAACACGCGGTAACACAAAATCACCAAAAGCAGTCCCAAGGTTGGCGCCATCCGAATGGAACTTCCCCTGTATAGTGCCATCGTACGTGTTGTACGTCACCGCGCTTTGCTAGAGCATTTTTTTTTTCACGATTGTGTGTAGGCAAGGCCGTTTTAACGATCGGGTTGAAAAAAACGTCGTTTTTTCTAGACCATTAAAAATGTAATTTTTTACAACCCGAAAAACGGTCGTGTGTACGCGGCATTAGAAATGACATTAACATGTTAGAACATTTATAAGATTTCAGTTTAGATCTACCGTATTTATCGACGTATACCGCACACTTTTTTCCCCTTAAAATAAGGGGAAAATCGTGGCTGCGCGATATATACGCCGATACCCGCGCTCAGTTTGAATGCCTGCGCCTACGTATACCGAGTCTAGTACACTCGGCTACATTCGGACAGGCTCGGCTTCGCTCGTGCTCACGCATAAACGTCACAGAGCGTGAGCACGAGCGAAGCCAAGCCTGGCCGAATGTAGCCGAGTGTACTGCACTCGGTATACGTCGGCGGAGGCGTTCAAACTGAGCGCGGGAAGCGGCGATTCGATGGGGAGACAGCGCGGGAGAAGCCGGGAGGACACCACTGAAGCCGCAGATGGAAGCCGGACCCGACGAGGCCGCCGCGCAAGACACCAAAACTGTAAGTACTAAAATGTTTTTTTTACAGGAATTGCGGGTCCACATTAGGGGTGCGCGCTATACGCCGGAGCGCGCAATACCCCGATAAATACAGTACTTTAAACTTATATCTGACATAATATTTTCTTTTACAGTCACACCATGGGCCTTATCCATACATACATCTTTTCTATACAGGTCTCAGCGAACAGTTCTCATAGGGCAAATGTGGCCCATCAGTAAAATGGCGGCAGACGAAGAGAAGAAGAGACACATATCGCCCTGGCCTGGCGCCAGCCAGACATTGGAAAAGTTACATCGCTTCTTTCAGCCAGCGGCAATTGAGATAAGGGCCCTGTGACATCAGCGGCTGTTTGCACGTGAAGTGGCCTCCTTATTCTTCAAACACCGCCTCATGGCTGCTCTAGGAGGTATAAATAACCTGATGACAGGAAGCCTCAGCAGCACACAGTGAGCAGTCACACGAAACATAAAACACACACAGGACAAACATAAAACATACACTGTCAACAACGCATGTCAAAAGAAGCATTCTAAATTATCTTTTTCCTAAACTTCACGGACGCTCTTACATACTTGCTTTAACATGATCTGTATGTCTGTTAAAAACAAAAAACTAAAACTTACAAGCATGTAGCAGGGTGTTGGTCTCCCTTTAGTGAGATTTTTGTTGGAAATCTCATTTTCCACCACTAGATGTCCCCATTAATGATATTCTAGAACTGACATTTTTGAAAAACAAGAATAGGTAGATTCAGGTAGATTGCCTTAAACTTGCGGCGGCGTAGCTTAGCGTGTTTAAGCTACGGCGCCGTAAGTTAGCTAGGCAAGTACATGATTCACAATGTACTTGCCTGCTAAGTTACGACGGTGTAGCCTAAAGCGGGCGGGCGTAAGCGCGCCTAATTTAAATGTGTGTAAGGGGGCGTGTTTTATGTTAATGGGGCTTGACCTTACGACCAGTGTGCATTGCGGCTAAGTACGCCGCACGGGCCTATTGATTTCGACGTGGACGTAAACGACGTAAATCTCTATTCACGGACGACTTGCGCAAACAACGTAAAAATTTCGAATTTCGACGCGGGAACGGCGGCCATACTTAACATCACTATTCCAACTAGGGCCTAGCTCTAACTTTACGCGGCCTATCTCTTACGTAAACGGCCGGGCGTACGTTCGTGAATCGGCGTATCTACTAATTTGAATATTCTACGCCGACCGCAATGGAAGCGCCACCTAGCGGCCATCCGAAATATTGCAACCTAAAATAGGACGGCGCAAGCCGTCGTATCTTAGATATGTTTAAGCGTATCTCTGTTTGAGCATACACTTAAACATAAGTCGGCGTAGATTCTGAGTTAGGTCGGCTTATCTACTGATAAGCCGGCCTAACTCTTTGTGAATCTAGCCCAAAAAGTTTTTCTTGGTTTCTGTCAGTAAATTTTGTAAATTAGAAATGTTTCTGCTTCACTGATGTGCGCTGATGAGACTGCACTGATGAGCACTGATGAGGTGGCACTTATGGGCACTGATTAGGTGGCACTGATGAGGAGGCACTAATATGCCGCACTTATGGGCACTGATGAGCACTCATAGGCGACACTGATGGGTGGCACTGGTGGGCACTGATAGGCGGCACTGGTGGGTACTGATAGACAGTGAGATTTTTGTTGGAAATCTCACTTTCAACTACTAGATGTCCCCATTATTGATATTATAGAACTGAAATTTTGGAAAAACAAAAAGTTTTTCTTGGTTTCTGTCAGTAAATTTTGTAAATTAGATTTTTTTCTGCTTCACTGATGTGCGCTGATGAGACTGCGCTGATGAGACGGCACTGATTAGGTGGCACTGATATGCCGTACTTATGGGCACTGATGAGCACTGATAGGCAGCACTGGTGGGCACTGATAGGCGGCACTAATGGGCACTGATAGGCGGCATTGATGGCAGCACTGATGGGCGGCACTGAAAGTCAGCACTGAATGGCATCACTAATGGGCACTGATGCTGGCTCTTTATTGTCAGTGCCCTGATTAACTGCCTTGCTGTGCCCTGCGAGGAGATGCCGCTGATCGGCTCTCCTCGCCACACATGATTACCGATACTTCCGTGTTTACATGTGACCGGCTTTGATTGGATACAGCCGATCAAATGGTTAAGCGTCAGCGGCTATTTACAGAGATCAGGGTCGTGCCGTGTTCCAGCAACACGGCACGGCTTTGATCGCTGCGCGCCCGTTCCCCATTCGTGTGCGCCGTCATATGACGTCTACCCAGAATGAGAGCCGCACTGTCCCTCTTTCATTTCACGGTGGGCTGGCGGCAAGTGGTTATTTTTATTTTATTAATAATAAAAAAGCTTTAAGTTATACTTACCTGCTCTGTGTTATGCCAGCTCTGTCCACTTCTCCTTTCATTGGGTGCCCCCTCAGCAAGCCATTTGCTATGGGAGCCTTTTGTGCGGGCTTTGTGCATCAATAGACACACACAATGCTGGTAAGCCACGCCCCCTTGACTGACAGCAGCAGGAGCCTACGGCTTCCATTGCTCTCAGTGTTGACTGTGAGACCATCACTTACCCGATTCCTCGCTCTGGCTGTCTCTAGCGTGTTCCTCCTCTTCCCCAAGCTACGACCTGTTGGCAAAGTCTCAGCATTATCATGTACCCTACAGAGACATTAACCCTGCATGCAGAGGAGGCTGGAGTGCGACTGGAGCTGGTCACAGCTTACAGAGACCAATCGCAGCACTGGGGGGAGCCTGGTAAGTATTACTTAAAGGAGTTGTAAAGGCAGAAGGTTTTTTTATCTTAATGAAATTTTATGCATTAAGATAAAAATCATTCTGTGTGCAGCAGCCCCCCTCATACTTACCTGAGCCCATCTTTATCCAGCAATATTGCAGGAGTGTGAATGGCGTAATTGGCTCCCGCTGTTGTCAAAGTCAGTCAGCCAATCAGGAGAGAGAGGGCTGAACCGCAGCTCCTTCTCTGAATGAACACACGGAGCTGAAACCCGGCCCGGGTGCCCCTATAGCAAGCTGCAGATCGGCCCGGGTTCCCCCATAGAAAGCTGCTTGCTGTGGGGGCACTCGACAGGAGGGAGGGGCCAGGAGCTCCAGCCAGGAACCCCGAGAAGAGGAGGATCCTGGTCACTGGTGCAAAACCACTACACAGAGCAGCTAAGTATATATATATATATATATTTTTTTTTTTTTTAAATGAGACTTTACAATCACTTTAATCCTCTACCCCTAGACTAAGCCAGCAAATTAATTCTTGCCGTGCGGAAGGGCCCCAATGCAAGGGTGATTTTATTAATTTCCTGGATAGGTGGAGACATCTAGAGGTAAAAAGTAAAAACGACACCAACAATCTCACTAGGATTATTGCAGAACCATGCGGTTTGGTGGCTGTGAGCAAACCTGCATGCTGGAAACTTTTCTGAATCAGCGGGTGCAGCAATGACCCAGCAGGGGGACATAAATGAAGTGTTTATGGCAGCTTTAATAATCAAGAAAAAGACTATGGGCCATATTCTCAGAAGAGTTACGACGGAGTATCTCTGTTTTTTGACCCGCGTATCTATGTGAGTGATTCCTAGAATGATTTTCACATAGATACGCTGAAGATTCGACAGGTGTAAGTCACTTACACTGTCGGATCTTAAATGTAATTCGCCGCCGGCCGCTAGGTGGCGTTTACGTTCAGGTCTCATTTGTTTATGCAAATGAGCCTGATACGCCGATTCCCAAACGAATTTGCGTCGCGTAGCCGTCGCTTACGTCGTTTGCGTAAGCGTAAACTTACCCCTGCTATATGAGGGGTAAGTTTACGCAAGTCCGCCGTATCCATGTTGAGTATAGCGTCGGGTCCGCATCGTCTTTTCCCGTCGGGTACGTGGTTTTCGTAAGTCGTTCTTGAATACGACTGTACGTCAATGATGCACACATCGGCGTCATTGACGTTTTCCGTCGAGAACTGGAGCATGCGCACTGGGCTATTTTAAGCCCGGCGCATGCGCAGTTCGAACGGCACGGGGGCGCGCTTAATTTAAATACAAGCCGCCCCCTTGGAATTACGCGGGTATACGCCGGGCCAATTACACTACGCCGCCGCAAACTACGGAGCAAGTGTTTGGGGAATACAGCACTTGCTCCTGTAAGTTGGGGCGGCGTAGTGTAAATAGCTTACGCGACGCCCGCCGCAAATGTAGGAGAATATGGCCCTGTATTCATTTCTGGTCTATCATAATTCAAGTATATAAAAATGCTCTAAGGGCTAGTTTACACTTGTGGTTGGGGACAGTAAAAACGGGCGGTTGAGCCATGTTTCTACCGCCTCCCCAATCTGCTTAGCCATGAATGAGAACCTACACATGCCGCCGCCGTGATGTTTTGCATCGCAGTGCAGCAAAAACTATCCCCCCCCTGCATCTGATCATATATGGCAAGCAGTACTTCAAGTGAACGGGGCTGCGCCGCAATTGCGTGCAAAGCAAGTAATTGTGTTGGGCAGGTGTGAGCTTTTGGGGGTTAAACCAGACAGTGAAGAGGCAACAGAACACCTCCTCATATGCTCTCAGAAACATATAGGTAGATTCAGGTACGGGCGTGCAATTTTAAGACGGCGTAGCCTAGCGTGTTTACACTACGCCGCCTTAAGTAAGAGAGGCAAGTACATGATTCTCAAGGCACTTACCTCCTTACTTAGGGCTGCATAGTGTAAATGCGGCGGGCGTAAGGGCGCCTAATTCAAATGGGTTGGAGGGGGGCGTGTTTAATGGCAATGAGGCTTGACCTCACGTTTTCAACGTTTTTTGCCTACTGCGCATGCGCCGGGCTCCTACATTTCCCAGTGCGCATTGCGGCTAAGTACGCCGTACGGGCCTATTGATTTCGACGTGGACGTAAACGACGTAACTCCCAATTCGCGGACGACTTACGCAAACGACGTAAAAAATTCGAACCTCCCGGCGGGAACGGCGGCCATACTTTAACATTGTTATTCCACCTCATAGGTGGAATACTTTTAGGCCGCCTAAAGCCTAACGGAAACGGCGTAAATCGACTGCGGCGGCCGGGCGTACGTTCGTGAATCGACGTAGAAACTCATTTACATATTCTACGCCGGCCGCAATGGAAGCGCCACCTAGTGGCCATCCGAAAAATTGCAATCTAAGATAGGACGGCGCAAGCCGTCCTATCTTAGATATGTTTAAGCGTATGTCTGTTTGAGCATACGCTTAAACATAGGTCGGCGTAGATTCTGAGTTAGGTCGACTTATCTACTGATAAGTCGGCCTAACTCTACCTGAATCTACCTAATAATCTACCCCAATCGCTCTTCAGAGGGCTAACAAAAGTGCAAAACAAGCCCTTAAACAGAGGTGCCCAACATGTGGCCTGCAGAGCCCTCTGATGTGGCCCGGGACCTCATGGGATGGTGGGTTGGCAAGTCCAGATCACAGGCTGCTGACCAACCATCCCAGAGCATCAGCTTGGAGCTGGCACCAGCAGCGGAGGAAGGAAGCGGCCGCGGAGCTACATAAACTGATGCTTTCTCTGTAGCGTTTGCTCCTGTCCCAGGTGGAGTGATACCAAGCGCACGTCGCCTGGGACCTTCCTAGCAGCCTAGTGCTGCCAGCAGAAGCTGGAAGTGAAAAAGGTCAGTTTATTAACCACTTCAGCCCCGGAAGAACTGTCCGCCCAATGACCGGGCCATTTTTTTGCGAAATGGCACTGCGTCCCTTTAACTGACAATTGCGCCGTCGTGCGATGTTGCACCCAAACAAAATTGACGTTCTTTTTTTCCCATCACAAATAGAGCTTTCTTTTGGTGGTATTTGATCACTTCTGTGGGTTTTATTTTTTGCACTATAAACAAAAGAACAGCGACAATTTTGAAAAAAAAAGCAATATTTTTTACTTTTTGCTAATAATAAATATTCCCCAAAAATATATAAGAAAACAATATTCTTTCTCAGGTTTAGGCCGATATGTATTCTTTTACATATTTTTGGTAAAAAAAAACAAAACGCAATTAACGTATATTGATTGGTTTGCGCAAAAGTTATAGGCCCGGATTCACAAAGCACTTACGCCGACGTATACGCCGCGTAAGTGTAAATATGCGCCGTCGTATCTGTGCGCAGTGCCCACAGAACTAAGACACGCCTTAAAACAGTCTTCAGTCCACCGGCGTAACTTGCCTACTCCAGCGTAGAGTGGGCGCATATTTACGCTGGACGCATTTGGCGCTCCAACAGATTTTCTATTCAAATATGTAAATGAGGGAGATATGGCGATTCACGAACGTACTTGCGCCTGGCGCATAATATACGCGGTTTGAGTAAGTCGCATGTCCGGCGTAAAGTTATTCCCCATCTATGAGGCGCAACCCATGCAAAGGTATGGACCAGGGAACACAAGCCGTCGTTATTTACGTAGTTTACGTAATACGTGTATAGGGCTGGGCGTAGGTTACGTTCATACCGTAGCCAGTGATTCGACGTATCTTAGCCAGTTGTTTCGATGCGATTGTGCGCATGCGCACTGGGATACGTCCACGGGACGGCGCATGTTCATTTTAAGTACTTGTCTGGCACTCGGCCCAGCATTTGCATGAGGTCACGCCTCATTAGCATGGCTCACGCCCACTTCCACCTACGCCGGCTTACGCCGAGGAAACCCAGCGCAGTTTGGGAGGCAAGTGCTTTGTGAATTCTGTTCTTGCCTCTCTGCGCTGCGTCGGCGCAGCGTATATTAGATACGCTACGGTGGCATAAATATGCGCCGATGTATGTGAATCCCTGCCGTAGTGTCTACAAAATAGGGCATACTTTTATGGCATTTTTTTATATATTTTTTTCATTAGTAATGACGGCGATCTGTGATTTTTATCAAGACTGCGACATTATGGCGGACACATCAGACACTTTTGACACTATTTTGGGACCATTGTCATTTATACAGCAATCAGTGCTTTATAAAAATGCACCAATTACTGTGTAAATGACACTGGCAGGGAAGGGGTTAAACACTAGGGGGCGATCAAGGGGTTAAGTGATCCTAGGGAGTGATTCTAACTGTGGGGGGGATGGGATACCAGTGACAGGACAGTGATAGGCAAAACAGGGAAATGCCTTGTTTACATAGGCATCTCCCCGTTCTGCCGCTCCGTGACACGATCGCGGCAGACATCGAGTCCGCGGGGACCCACGGGCACGCTCACCGAGCGTGATTCTGATTGGGTGTTACAAGGTGCACGTCTATTTTATTTAGCAGCAGTTTTTTTATTAACAAGCCCTTTTCCATGTCATGAAGTTACACTGACCTGCCAGGACACTGATATTTCCCTCCACCAAAGGCTATAAAGCCGGCCAGAAAAACATTCTTGTCTACCATCTCCTCCGTCCAGCGTTCCTGTGGGAAGAAAACACAGTTTTTCCAATGAGGCCTTAAATAAATAATCCCAATGTTCCCCTCCTAGATACGAAACGACAGTGCTCAGGGCAGCAGGTCCCAACTAAAAATGGTCACTGGGTTTCTCTCTCTTTGAGCAACAACTTTTCTTACTCTAAATTATTTTTTAATCAATTGCAATGTGTCTTTGACTTTGGTAGGAATTTTACTATGCCGAGAAGAGCCAATTTCCTAGCACAGCCCCCTCCTTGCACATTATAGCAAGCTCTTCTTTTGACAGCGTCGAATTAATCTCTGTGCTGGCCCAGCTCCTCAATACCTCACTTCACCGCACTACAGGTACAGTTAGGTCCATATATATTTGGACACAGGCACAATTTTATTTTTTCCAGGTATTTACCAAAACATATTGAAGCTATAGTTATATAATGGATATGGGCTGAAAGTGCACACTCTCGGGTTTATTATAAGGGTATGCACTGTACATCCAAATTGAAGGAAGGGTTTAGAAATTACAGCTCTTAAGGCCCTGTACACACATTCAGTTTCATCAGTCCAAACCTACCGTGTGTATGGCCCATCAGACTTTTGTCCTTCAGACCAAAGTTTTAAAACTTGCTTTAAAATCGGACTCATGGACTGATGACCGATCGGCCAAAAACGATGGTTAGTACGCAAAAGCATCGGTTCAAAACCCGCACATGCTCAGAATCAAGTCGACGCATGCTTGGAAGCATTGAACTTCGTTTTTTTTAGCACGTTGTTGTGTTTTACGTCACCGCGTTGGACTCGATCGGATTTTGAACTGATGGTGTGTAGGCACATCAGACCATCAGACTTCAGTCCGTTTTCATCAGTTTGGACTGATCGTGTGTACAAGGCCTAAGAATAGCCAACCCCCCCTCCCCTTTTTTTCAAGGGCCCAAAAGTAATTGGAAAATGTAATCAAAAAGACTTATTCGCTATTTCTTCATCAATTAAACAGGTAAAGGGCCTGGAGTTGATTCTAAGTGTGGTATTTGCATTTGGAATCTATTGATGTAAACCTACATCATGCGTTCAAAGGAGCTGTACATACAAGTGAAACAGGCCATTGTAAGGCTTCAAAAAGTAAAAAAAAATCCATCAGAGAGATAGCAGCAACATTAGGAGTGGTCAAATCAACAGTTTGGTGCATTCTGGGGAAAGAAGAGCGCACTGGTGAGCTCAACAACATAAAAAAGGCCTGGACATCCACAGAAGACAGGTGATGGATGATCGCAGTATCCTCTCTATGGTAAAGAATACCCCATTCACAACATTCAGTGACGGACACTCTACAAGAGGTGGGCGTATCATTGTCAAAGTCTACAATCAAGAGAAGACTTCACAAGAGCAAATACAGAGGGTTCACCACAAGGTGCAAACCATTCATAAGCCTGAAGAATAGAAAAGCCAGACTTTGCCAAAAAAAACATCTAAAAAAAGCCAGACCAGTTCTGGAAAAGCAATCTTTGGAGGGGAGAAACAAAGATTAATCTGTACCAGAATGATGGGAAGAAAAAAGTGTGGAGAAGGCTTGGAACAGTTCATGATCCAAAGCACACATCACCTGTAAAACATGGGGGAGGCAGTGTGATGACATGGACATGCATGACTTCCAGTGGCACTGGGTCATTGGTGTTTATTGATAATGTGACAGAAGACAGAAGCAGGCGGATGAATTCTGCAGTGTTTAGAGATATACTGTAACCCCAGATTCAGCCAAATGCAGCAAAGTTGATTGGATGGACGGATGATCCAAAACACTGCAAAAGCAACCCAGGAGCTTTTGAAGGAAAATAAGTGGAATATTCTGCAATGGCCAAATCAATCACCCGATCTCAACCCAATTGATGCATTTCACTTGCTGAAGACAAAACGTAAGGCAGAAAGACTCACAAACAAAGAACAAATGAAGACAACTGCAGTTATAGCCCGGAAAAGCATCAGAAAGGAGGAAACCCAGTCTTTGGTAATGTCCATGGCCCCGGATTCTCAAAAGAGATATGACGGCGTATCTCCAGATACACCGTCGTATCTCTGCGTTGTGCCGTTGTATCTATGCGCCTGATTCTTAGAATCAGTTACGCATAGATATCTATTAGATCCGACAGGCATAAGTCTCTTACGCCGTCGGATCGTAACTGCATATTTACGCTGGCCGCTAGGGGCGTGTATGCTGATTTACGCGTCAAAATATGTAAATCAGCTAGATACGCGAATTCACCAACGTACGCCCGGCCGACGCAGTAAAGTTACGCCGTTTACATTAGGCTTTTCCCGGCCTAAAGTTACCCCTGCTATATGGTGGCGTAAGTGCGGCGCACCAATGTTAAGTATGGCCGTCGTTCCCGCAAAGAAATTTGAAATTTTTACATAGTTTGCGTAAGTCGTCCGTGAATGGGGCTGGACGTCATTTACATACACGTTGAAACCAATACGTCCTTGCGGCGAACTTTGACGCAAAGCACACTGGGATATTCCACGGACGGCGCATGCGCTGTAAGTGAAAAACGTCAATCACGTCGGGTCATGGATAATTTACATACCACACGTCCACCTCTTCACAATTTGAATTAGGCGGGCTTACGCCGGACGATTTACACTACGCCGCCGCAACTTACGGAGCAAGTGCTTTGAGAATACTGCACTTGCCCGTCTAAGTTGCGGAGGCATAACGTAAATCAGATACGTTACGCCCGCACAAAGTTACGCGCTCCTAAGAGAATCTGGCCCCATGGGTTCCAGACTTCAGCCAATCATTGGTAGTAAAGGATTCTCAACAAAATTTAAAAAAAATTAACATTTTATTTATGATTAAATTAATTTGTCCAAATACATTTGAACCCCTGAAAATAGGGGGGTCTGTGTATAAAAATGGTTGTAGTTCCTAAACGTTGTACTTGATATTTATGTTCAACCCTGTAAGAGTGATAGGAGTGTAGGAGTGATAACAAACATAGAAATAAGTGCAGTAACAATACATGGACATCAATAAATATGAAGACTACATACAATAGCTAGGACTTTAAGCCTGGTAAAAAAAAAAAAAAAAAATGCCCCAGTCTTGACCAAGTCCATGAGGCAATGTGTAGGAAAAAGAAAAAAGGCAGTGGTGTTGTGGTATAGTGTCGTTCTTACAATGGGGTCCAAAACCAATAATGATACTAGGAGCACCCCCAGATTGCCACTCCCAGGGGGCAATTAACACCGCAGGCTCTCTGTCTTCCTGGGCCGGGGCCCTCAGCCAGACCAGGTAGCCTTGCAAGACTCAGGAGGCAGGGCCGATCCTAGGGTCACAGGCGCCTGGGTGCAGAAATATTTCTGGTGCCCCCACATGGGCGTCGTCATTTTAATAACTCCTCCCCTTTACAAATGTTTCTATGGCAATGACCACAGATATGCTCCCCCATGAAGTCTTCATTAACCTGGGATCCTTACATGATCTCTTAACAATTAACAAAATACAGGAAGAGAAGCAAAGTACTTTATTGGGACCTGGAGAAGGGCCTCTGTGATGGACACAGAGAGGGCTTCTGTTAGAGAGTCTGTTAGATGTTCGGCGCCCCTACCTCTGCAGGCGCCTGGGTGCAATGCACCCTGTGCACCCTGCCTAGGATCGGCCCTGTCAGGAGGCGCTGGTGCCCTCGTAACCCTCTACTTGATTTCTTCCCATGTGGAGGGCCCTCATCATGCAGAGATACTATACAGCTAGACAAAATGACGTCAGAGTACCCCTACTGGACACTGCGATGAACATATACTACAGTTGATTTTAGTCAAAAGAAAGGTTAGAGGATCAGTCCACTCGAAACGGATATTGAAGATTTTGGCAAAAGCTGGAGAATTAGCCCACCTGACCATTTATTTTGCCTCTCTGGAACTGGTTGTTGAGATCCCTGCACTTACGTTTCTGAATCTGAACACCTGGTGCCAATATGAGGGGCTTCCACCCTGCACATTAAGGGGTAGATTCAGGTAGATTGGCTTAATTTTCTGCGGGCGTAGCGTATCTCAGCGTAACTTAGTGAGGCAGGTTCTGTATTCAGAAAGAACCTGCGCCCTAAGTTAAGGCGGCGTAGCGTATGTGTTTCGGCGTAAGCCCGCGGAATTCAAATTATACATGTAGTGGGTGTGTTGTATGGTAATGAAGGCTGACCCCACGTATTTGACATTTTTGACTAACGGCGCATGCGCCGTCCGTGAACGTAACCAAGTGCGCATGCTCCAAATTAACCCGCAAAAAGCCAATGCTTTCGACGTGAACGTAAATTACGCACAGCCCTATTCGCGAACGACTTACGCAAACGACGTAATCGACGGAAAATTCGATGCTGGCCCGACGTCCATACTTAACATAGGATACGCCTCATATAGCAGGGGTAACTTTACGCCGGAAAAAGACTAACGTAAACAACGTAAAAAAATGCCCCGGGTGGACGTACGTTTCTGAATCGGAGTATCTACCTAATTTGCATATTCCTTGCGTAAATCGACGAAGGCGCCACCTAGCGGCCAGCGTAAATATGCAGTTAAGATACGACGGCGTAGGAGACTTACGTTGGTCGTATCTTAAACAAATTCTGGCGTATCTGATTCTTTGAATCAGGCGCCAAGATACGACGCTTCACACTCAGAGATACGACGGCGTATCTGGAGATACGCCATTGTATCTCCTACCTGAATCTACCCCTATATCTCCAATACTTAGTCACATTTAACTGGGCTCATTCTGTAAGTTTGATGATGTTTCATGGCTTATCCGAGCAGCTTTTTCAGTTTCAAAGAGGTCCAGGAAGAAACCCCAGCATTGTTATCCACACAGGTAGCATAGATAGTGTACCTTAATCCAAACACCAAGTACTGTCCAAGAACAGGATGGAAGGTGTCAAAGTCCTGGAACCACCCTGTTGTACAACGTAGATACAAAATTGGGGGTTGAGTTACTAAAACCAAAGAGTGCAAAATCTGGTGCAGCTCTATGAAGAAACAATTGAACAAGCAGTAAAGCCCCGTACACACGATCGAAAATTCCAACAGGAAAAGTCCGATGTGAACTTTTGAACGGAAATTCCGACCATGTGTATGCTCCATTGGACTTTTGCTGTCAGAATTCCTGCCAACAAAAGATCTGGCTCTCAAATTTTCAGACAGAAAAAAATCCTATCGTAAAATCTGATCGTCTGTAGCAATTCCGACGCGAAAAATTCCGATGCATGTTCGGAAGCATTGAACTTAATTTTCTCGGCTCGTCGTAGTGTTGTACGTCACCGCGTTCTTGATGGTCGAAAGTTCAGAGAACTTTTGTGTGACCGTGTGTATGCAATCCAAGCTTGAGAGGAAAGATGTATTTTCCAACGGAAAATCCGATTGTGTGTACGTGGCATTAGAAGCTGATTGGCTACCATACATAGTTGCACCAGTCTTTGCACTCTCCAGTTTCAGTAAATCAACCCCTTGGTGTCAGGAAGTGTACTGTACATAAGTGTTAATTCAATTTGCATATCTGAAGGTGTGATTTGCATTCAAAAGGGGTAGAGATGTTAAAACTGTTAAAAACATTTGTGACCAAGCCAGTCCACCACCGTGTGGAAGGCAGGTGATGTTGAAGACTCCCACCTCTGTTTAGAGATGGTTGTACCAGTTTGATGTAGATGGCCTCTTTCATGCCTCTTGAAAACCTGTTGTTCTCGCTCCAAAATGTGACCTGAAGAAGGGTCACGCCCCGATACACGTTGTCAAGACGACAGCTATCCTCTCTCCATTCTCCTCGACTTGCTCTCCACCCTTTGTGCTTCAAGCCTCTTTTTGGTCCTGTGTTTTGCGATAGTAAGACGTCGCGCTCAAGTGTTTCCGTCTACCAGTTCCGGTTGATGGTAGTTCCGGTGTAGTGTCACATTCGGCTCCCTATCACAGAATGCTCCGGAAGTGACGTTTTGTCGCCGCCATCTTGCTACACCACACACCATTGCACAGTAATGATGGAGTGAGAAGGGGGCAAGCGGACATCTTGCTACACCCACCAGAGTTTTACATTTCACAGTTATTTTCAACACAAAACGGAGCTTATGTGCTTAAATACAGTGGCCCAGATTCAGGTAGATTTGCCCCTTAGTTACGGAGGCGCAGGGCAACGATTTTGCCCTGCGCCCACGCAAATATTTTGCGCTGCCCTCGATTCACGGAGCAGTAGCTCCGTGAATTGCGAGGGCGCGCCGTCAAAATTGCCTGGCGTAAGCGCGCGCAATGTAAATGATCCCGCCGGGGGCGGGAATCATTTAAATTAGGCGCGCTCCCGCGCCGAGCGTACAGCGCATGCTCCGTCTGGAAACTTTCCCGACGTGCATTGTCGCAAGGACGTCATTTGCTTCAAAGTGAACGTGAATGGCGTCCAGCGCCATTCACGAATCACTTACGCAAACGCCGTGAAATTCAAATTTCACAGCGCGGGAGCTGCGGCTATACTTTAGCATTGGCTGCCCCTGCTATTAGAAAGGGCAGCCTTGCGCTAAAGTTGCCGTACAGAAACTCTGTACCTGGCTTGCGCAGGGCCCGCGCAAGTTTGTGAATCAGTTGATAGTATGCAATTTGCATACTACACGCTGATCACAATGGGAGCGCCCCCTAGCGGCCATCGCAAGAATGCAGCCTAAGATCTGCGTGGCATAAGAGCCTTATGCCACGCAGATTTTAGGCTGCAGTCGGCGTTACGATGTTCCTGAATCAGGAGCACTCGTAACGCCGGGACAAGTAAGCACTTGCGCCGTGTAACCTATGGTTACACAGGCGCAATTGCTTCTTGAATCCGGGCCAGTGTTTGTAAATTCAACGGACTGTTTACATGTCTGGGGTGGGAAGGTGACCAAGCTGATTATGGGTGGTAGAATGTGTGAATCACCAGACTGGCTGAACAGACCTGAAAATCATTTGACAGGGTAAACAGTTCACATATACTGCATGTCCTTGAACTGTGCTTCAGCTTCTGGGTGGAGTTCAGCTTAGCTTTAACACTGCATAGCAAAGCCACCTTATACATGTGTCCTAGTGTGCCCATTTGGTAACTTACTGGTTTAAATTTTTCAGGATCAGGAAAATATTTTGGGTCCCGATGAACCCAATAAGGAGACAACATCAACAGGTCCCCAGGAGGGATCTCATAATTCTGCAGAAAGAACAAAATAAAGCAATGGGTTATTTCAGGCAGACTGCAAATCTTCAACCTGTCATTTTAAAGCAGGCCATACATTATTGTGCTATTGTGTTCTGCAGATGGAGGGGGGTTTCCCAGCCAGCAGAATACAATGATCAGTGCTGGTGGCTATAGCCGCTGGCAGTGATCAGGCAAAATAAAATACAACAGGCTGTTTGTACTGAAGTTGATCGATAGATTGACTTCAGTACAACCAGCCTACCCATAGATTGATCAAAATTAGTCTGGTAATCCTGCTAAACTGGATGAATTTTGATCCGTCTATGGCCTGCTTAAAGCGGAGTGTCACCCAAAATAACATCTATATACGAGCACACTCCTTACACTACTAACATGTCCAGTAGCCACATCTTTTTATTTCCTGTTGTACATACCGTATTATGTCAATTTCGGCTTCCGGGTACTCACTCCCGCAGGAGTAGGCGTTTCTATTCTGAGGCGCAATGTAATCTGGGAGTTCGCCCAGATGTGTCATGTCCATCCGAAAAAGTTCCCCCCCCCGGCGCATAAGGACCCCCTGTACTGCGCAGGCGCGGCGCGAACCTCAACAGAGTTTCCAAAAGTAGCCGCACATGTAGAGCTGCGAGTCAGCTCTACACGGCGCCTGCGCAGTCAGCTCTACACGGTTCCTAGTCATTGCGCAGGCGCCGTGTAGAGCCAACTCGTAGCTCTACATGTTCGACTACTTTCGCAAACTCCATTGAGGTTCGTGCCGCGCCTGAGCGGTACAGGGGGGTCCTTCTTCGGCAGAACACCGTCCACCGCTTCCAGGAAGTCAGTGCTTGTGGGCTTCACAATGCCCACAAGCAAAATGGAAACTTCATATAGCTGATTTTAAAAGTTCATCTTTTGCCCAAAAACAGACAGGGGAGGTTCGAAGTCACCAAACACGTGAGTACTAATTGGTGATCTAAAAATTAATTCAATGCAACCAAAAAATAAAAACGATTTGCCGTGGAACCTCTGCTTTAAGTGAAAGCACAATAGCATACATGAATAGAGAGTATACAGCAGCAAAGGAAATAGACTCCTTTTTACTGGATGCAATGCACAGATGATAACACAAAGGGCAGAAAATAAAGACACCTAAAAACATAGAAAGATCAAGTAGCATGTTACCTAAAGGCCAAATAAGCGGTTCCTTTAAATCAGCGAAATACATTCCTGGTGCATCCAAACAAAAGAGGTGTATGGTCTTATTTGATTGCTCTCTTTAGAAAACCCTGCCCTCTGCTAGCACACTGATCTCTGTGTGGAAGCAGTGGTCTCTCTGCAGAGGTGTGACATGTCCCCTGCTGTGTCGGAGCTAAAGGTCTCCAATCAGCAGGGGGTATGAGCTCTCCACCCCCAGGTCTCTAAGCCCCTTATGCAGCTGCAAACAGAGATTGTGTGATTACTTATAATGTATTTTTCTATATCTATACACATTGCAATTCCACCTTCTACCAGAGTAGGAAGATATAAATAAAACAAGCATTTCTTGGTTGGTTATTACTAGGGTTGTCCCGATACGATACTAGTATCGGTATCGGTATCGGGACTGATTCCGAGTATTTGCGGGAGTACTCGTACTCCCGCAAATACCCCAGATACCGAAATAGAATACTCGCCCCCCCCCCGCTGCTGCCGCCATCGACACATCCCGCCGCTACGCCGCATCCCCGCTTGGTTAATACGGGCGGGGAACATTACAGCTTTCATTTGAATAGCTGTAGTGTTTCCCGCCGCGCCGCGTATAGACACTCCCCCTTGCTCGGGTGAACTGTCCAATCCCGAGCAAGGGGGAGTGTCTATACGCAGCGCGGCGCGAAAGACTACAGCTATTAAAATGAAAGCTGTAATGTTCCCCGCCCGTATTAACCAAGCGGCGGCACGGCGCAGCAGCATGTACGGTAAGGGGGACATGGCTGCATATATGGGGGGGACATGGCTGGATATAGGGGGGGACATGGCTGCATATGGGGGGGACATGGCTGGATATGGGGGGGGACATGGCTGCATATGGGGGGGGACATGGCTGCATATGGGGAGGACATGGCTGCATATGGGGGGGACATGGCTGCATATGGGGGGGACATGGCTGCATATAGGGGGGACATGGCTGCATATGGGGGGGACATGGCTGCATATGGGGGGGACATGGCTGCATTTGGGGGGGACATGGCTGCATTTGGGAGGGACATGGCTGCATATGGGGGGGTCATGGATGGATATGGGGGGGACATGGCTGCATATATGGGGGGGACATGGCTGCATATATAGGGGGACATGGCTGCATATATGGGGGGGACATGGCTGCATATGGGGGGGACATGGCTGCATATGGGGGGGACATGGCTGCATATGGGGGGGACATGGCTGCATATGGGGGGGTCATGGATGGATATGGGGGGGACATGGCTGCATATATGGGGGGGACATGGCTGCATATATGGGGGGACATGGCTGCATATATGGGGGGGACATGACTGCATTTGTGGGGGGACATGGCTGCATTTGGGGACACATTTAAAAAAAAGTATCGGTATTCGGTATCGGTACTTGTACTCAGTCCTAAAAAAGTGGTATCGGGACAACCCTAGTTATTACGCTTTACAGAAGGTTACAAATAAATACCTACATAGACTTTCAATGGTTGTACCACTTTCCTAGCAATCGCTCCTGGAGGCCTCAGCCGTATGGCCTCGAGCACACAGGACTTCACAAAGGGGACTTTCTTCAGATCAGCCTCGGTAATACTCAAAGGATGCTGACCTGCCCAAAGAGAGACACAAAAATTAAAGACGGACATTTGCTCAATGAAACAAGAAATGCAATAAACTTTTATGTATAAAGTTTTTAATAAATCATCAGGAGCAGGAAATAAATAAATTGTTGGAGATACAACAAACCATCAGCTTAGCCTATTGTATTGAATGCAGTTTAGAAAAAGGACACAAGATGTCGCTAATGCTCAGTGATATGCTATGCTATGTATTTTCTATGATGTGTTATATTTCCTGTCCACAGTGATGTACTTGTTGGTTTTGTTTTTCCTGTCTGTGGGCCGGATTCAGAAAGAAGATACGCCGTCGTATCTCCTGATACGCCGTCGTATCTCCTGATACGCCGTTGTATCTCTGAGTCCGGCCGTCGTATCTATGCGCCTGATTCATAGAACCAGGTTACACATAAATATGCCTAAGATCCGACAGGTGTAAGTGACTTACACCGTCGGATCTTAGGCTGCAATTCCAGGCTGGCCGCTAGGTGGCGCTTCCATATCTTTTACGCGTCGAATATGCAAATTAGCATTTACGCAGATTCAGAAACGAACGACCGCCCAGCGCTTTTTTTTTACGTCGTTTGCGTTTGGCTTTTTCCGGCGGAAAGTTACCCCTGCTATAGCAGGGGTAAGTGCGGCGTATCCTATGTTAAGTATGGCCGTCGCTCCCGCGCCGAAATTTGATTTTTTTACGTCGTTTGCGTAAGTCGTTCGCAAATACGGCCGGACGTAATTTACGTTAACGTCGAAACCAATGACGTCCTTGCGACGTCATTTGGAGCAATGCTCGCTGGGAAAATTTGCGGACGGCGCATGCGCTGTTCGATCGGCGCGGGGACGCGCCTGATTTAAATAGTACACGCCCCCTAGCCGCGGCATTTGAATTCCGCCGGGGGATTTACGATACGCCGCAGCAACTTTAGAGGCAAGTGCTTTCTGAATAAAGCACTTGCTTCAAAAAATTGCGGCGGCGTAACGTAAATCAGATCAAAGATCCGCTAACCTATCTGAATCTAGCCCACAGTGTTCTTCTTACCATGTGCAGTGACATTTTTCACTGCGTGGTTATGTTCCAATAAAGAAGCCAGCTCCTGTTACTACACAACGTCTGATCTAAATTGACTCGGCTGCACCTATCAATTGTACTTTGCAACATAAATGACCTTGCTTTGTGCACTGGTGCGCAGTCACGTTGGAACAGGAAGGGGCCGTCCCCAAACTGTTCCCACAAAGTTGGGAGCATGATATTGTCCAAAATCTCTTGGAATTTTTTGACTTTTGTGTGTAAAGCAAATCAAAGGGTAATCGTGCATACAAAGTGAATTAACCTATAGCGCTCATACTTCCTAAGCAGCCCTGTTGATTGGAGTGCAATTGGGCCAATGGAGATCTGGCCCTCTGTGTGAGAGCAGCAGTCTGGCTCTCTAGCATGCTGTCAGCACAAGATAGTATGTAAAAACAAAGAAAAAAAAAAAGAAGCATATGTATTACTGCATACGCAGCCTGACTGCATCACAGTAATAAATACAGGAGGCCAGATTCTCATCCAGCGGCGTATCTTTGCGGCGGCGTAACGTATCCGATTTACGTTACGCCTCCGCAACTTAGACGGGCAAGTGCCGTATTCTCAAAGCACTTGCTCCGTAAGTTGCGGCGGCGTAGCGTAAATTGGCCGGCGTAAGCCCGCCTAATTCAAATTTGGAACAGGGGGCGTGTTTTATGTAAATGTACTGTGACCCGACGTGATTGATGTTTTTCACGAACGGCGCATGCGCCGTCCGTGGAAATCTCCCAGTGTGCATTGCTCCTAATACGCCGCAAGGACGTATTGGTTTTGACGTGGACGTAAATTACATCCAGCCTCATTCATGGACGAGTTACGCAAACTACGTAAAATTTTCAAATTTCGTCGCGGGAAATAAAAGCCAGCAGCTACAAATACTGCAGCTGCTGACTTTTAATATTAGGACACTTACCTGTCCTGGAGTTCAGCGCCGTCCGCAGCAGAGGAAGAGCGATGCGGAAGAGCGATCGGTATGAACAGCGATCTGTCATTTCCCCAAGTCAGTCCCACCCCCCCTTCAGTTAGAACACACCCAGAGAACATACTTAACCCCTTCCTCGCCCCTAGTGTTAACCCCTTCCCTGCCAGTGACATTTTTACAATAATCAATGCATTTTTATAGCACTGATCGCTATAAAAATGGTCCCAAAAATGTGTCAAAAGTCTCCGAAGTGTCCGCCATAAGGTTGCAGTACCGATAAAAATCGCTGATCGCCGCCATTACTAGTAAAAAAAAATATCAATAAAAATGCCATAAAACTATCCCCTATTTTGTTGACACTATAACTTTTGCGCAAACCAATCAATAAACGCTTATTGCGATTTTTTTTAGAAAAATATGTAGAAGAATACGTATCGGCCTAAACTGAGGAAAAATTTTTTTTTTAATATATTTTTGGGGGATAGTTATTATAGCAAAAAGTAAAAATGATTGGGAGCCACATCGCACGACCGCGCAATTGCCAGTTAAATCTACGCAGTGCCGAATCGCAAAACGTGGCCCGGTCATTGACCAGCAAAATGGTCCGGGGCTGAAGTGGTTAAACAGACCAAAAAGGAGCAAATCAGAGCAGTTCACTGTTAGGGTTCACATAAACAAGTAAGCTGCTGCTGGTAAAGCTGTACTAAACCCAAAAACAATTAGGTAGATTCAGGTACGGCCGTGCAATTTTAAGACGGCATAGCCTAGCGTGTTTACACTACGCCGTCTTAAGTAAGAGATGCAAGTACATGATTCTCAAGGCACTTACCTCCTTACTTAGGGAGGCGTAGTGTAAACGCGGCGGGCGTAAGGGCGCCTAATTCAAATGGGTTGGAGGGGGGCGTGTTGTATGGTAATGAGGCTTGACCTCACGTTTTTTACGTTTTTTGTAACTGCGCATGCGCCGGGCGCCTACATTTCCCAGTGCGACGACTTACGCAAACGATGTAAAAAATTCGAACCCCGCGGCGGGAACGGCGGCCATACTTTAACATTGTTATTCCACCTAATAGGTGGAATAACTTTAGGCCGCCTAAGGCCTTACGGAAACAACGTAATTCGACTGCGGCGGCCGGGCGTACGTTCGTGAATCGGCGTACAAACTAATTTACATAATCTACACCGGCCACAATGGAAGCGCCATCTAGCGGCCATCCGAAAAATTGCAATCTAAGATAGGACGGCGCAAGCCGTCCTATCTTAGATATGTTTAAGCGTATCTCTGTTTGAGCATACGCTTAAACATACGTCGGCGTAGATTCAGAGTTAGGTCGGCTTATCTACTGATAAGCCGGCCTAACTCTTTCTGAATCTACCTAAATAAGTGTAATGTATTGCAATTCACCAATCCTAAAATATTTTCTTCTTATTTTTATGCATAAAGCTGAAAAAACACCTTGCAGTGCCCGAGCCCCCATTCTACTTACCTGAGCCCCAAATTTCCGTGGGCGCTATCCCGCCATCGCTCGCTCCACGGGTTCTCGGCTCTTTATTGGATAGATTGATTGCAGCACAGCCATTGGCTCCTGTCAACCAATCAAATCCAATGACGCGGGAGCCGGGGGGGGGGCCGACGCCGTGTCCTGCATTCGGTGGCTGTGGACGTAAGGTAACCCCCTTTGGAGAGCGCTTCCCAGAGGGGGTTATCTGATGCGGGAAGGGGCTGAGGAAGCTGCTGTGGGACCCCAGAAGAGGATGTTCAGGGCCACTCTGTGCAAAACAAACTGCACAGTGGAGGTAAGTATGATATGTTTGTTATTTAAAGAAAAAAAAAAAACGATCGGATCACTTTAAGGCATGAATACATGATCTGAGAATCGGACGAAAACAGCTTTTGAATCAATCGTACGATAATCGGATCGTTAGTAGAGAGAGACAATTTTTGTTTAATCAGAAGAGTTGTCGTTCTAAAATACAATACAAATACGCTACAACACATGATATCAGTTCCAATTTTTTATTCTGTCATACAAGAATTTTCATAACTTTAGTAAACTCTTTTAGCCAGATTCACGTAGAGTTACGCCGGCGTATCAGTAGATACGCCGTCGTAACTCAGAATCTGGGCTGTCGTATATTTAAATGTATTCTCAAATTGAGATACACTTAAATCTAGCTAAGATACGACTGCCTGCGCCGTCGTATCTTAGCTGTCTATTTACGCCGGCCGCTAGGGGCGTGTACGCTGATTTACGCCTAGAATGCGTAAATCAGCGAGATACGCCTATTCACGAACGTACGCTTGCCCGTCGCAGTAAAGATACGCCGTTTACCTAAGGCGTTTTCAGGCGTTAAGATATTCCACCAAAAAGTTGTTTGCGTAAGTCGTCCGTGAATGGGGCTGGGCGTAATTTACGTTCACGTCGAAACCAATGAGTCTTTGCGGCGTAATTTGGAGCATGCACACTGGGATACGTCCACGGGCGGCGCATGCGCCGTTTGTTCAAAACGTCAATCACGTCGGGTCACGATTCATTAGCATAAAACACGCCCACCTCTTCACAATTTGAATTAGGCACGCTTACGCCGGCACATTTATGCTACGCCACCGTAACTTAGGATGCAAGTGCTTTGTGAATACAGCACTTGCCTCTCTAACTTACGGCGGCGTAGCGTATATGAGATACGCTACGCCTGCCTAACGTTAGGCAGGTCTACGTGAATCCAGCTATTTATGTTCAATATGCAAAAAAAAAACAAAAAAAAAACTGATTTGTCGTTCGATTTTTGGATCGGGGCTGTGACATGATCAATCCGGGGAGAGGGTTGTGTTAGATGCGCCAGCAGATTTAGATAGACTTCACAAATGAATGAAAGCTGATCTCCGCAGAAGCCACTAACAAGCTTCGGAAGCCATAACTAAGACACAGCGAGGACTTTGCATAGCGAAGACCACCGTTCTTATGATAGGGTTACATTTTTTTTTTGGGCAATATTCTATCTTTTATTAATGTGTCCAAGAATTGACATAATTTAAAAGGGTTAAATAAATAACTGGCGTTCTACAGTATGATGAAAAGACCTTCTAAATTCCATGGAACACATGGACAAATATTTTCCTAACAGCATCAAGCCTTATTTTGGCAGGTCAGGTATTCTTCTCATTCGAAATAGCACAATTGTCCTCTCCTACAAATAGGCGCAAATCCTCGGTGATAAAGGGGAATCTGAAAGCCATGATTAACATTCCATAAGGACAAATTAACCTTCCATCCAAACACAGGGAGACTGGAAGGTCAGCTGCAGTCAACCACTGCCATCTAGTGGTCACTATTAAAATTACATTTGACGATCATCCAAAATCAGACACCGAATGGTTAAATAGCAAAGGGAGCCTACATCACATACGTAGTTCCCAACTGTCCCTGATTTCGAGCAATGTCCCTTTTCTCTCATTTGTCCCTCATTTTGGTCTGATCTATATAGATGTATATAAAATGCACTTTTTATCTATCAAAAAGTGTTTTCCAGTGCTAAACCTTTCATCTGATTTCTAAATTGTTGCATTTGTAAATCCTAAAAGCCAATATAAAGGAAGTGGTAGTGGTAAAAAAAAGCACTTGTGGGTTTAACCAATCTTGTTTTTTGTACAATTCTCCTTTAACTACTTAAGCCCCGGACCATTTTGCTGGTCAATGACTTTTTGTGATCAGGCACTGCGTCGCTTTAACTGACAATTGCGCGGTCATGCAATGTGGCTCACAAACAAAATTGACGTCCTTCTTTTCCTACAAATAGAGCTTTCTTTTGGTGGTATTTGATCACCTCTGTGGTTTTTATTTTTTGCGCTATAAACAAAAATAGAACGATTTTGAAAAAAAATATATATATTTTTTACTTTTTGCTATAATAAATATCCCCAAAAAATATATAAAAACATTTTTTTCCCTCAGTTTAGGCCGATACGTATTCTTCTACATATTTTTGGCTAAAAAAAAAAAAATCGCAATAAGCGTTTATTTATCGGTTTGCACAAAAGTTATATCGTCTACAAAATAGGGTATAGTTTTACGGCATTTTTATCAATAATTTTTTTTCCCACTAGTAATGGTGGCGATCAGCGATTTTTATCGTGACTGCGACATTATGGCGGACACATCGGACACTTTTTACACATTTTTGGGACCATTGTCATTTTTACATCGATCAGTGCTATACAAATACACTGATTACTGTGAAAATGACACTGGCAGTGAAGGGGTTAACCACTAGGTTGCGCTGTAGGGGTTAAGTGTTCCCTAGGGAGTGATTCTTACTCTAGGGGGGATGGGCTGTGTTTGACAAGACAGTGATCACCGCTTCCGATTACAGGAAGCGGTGATCACTGTCATTGTCACTAGGCAGAGCGGGGAGATGCTCGTTTACATCAGCATCTCCTTTTTTTTTTTTCACATAGGTGTATACACAAGGTGATGGGTGGAATGCGGGGGGGGGGGGTGATGACGACCTGATGCAGACTATATGAAAACACCCTGATAATCCTACCCGCCCCCGGTTTTCTCCCCCCTCCCCTTTTTTTTTTTCCTTCTCCCTCCCTCCCCCCTCTTCCCCTCCCCTCTTGCTATGTTAAATGGGTATGGGAGTGTAAACCAATGCGCATATGTCGGGTTAGAAGCTTGGTAGATATGACTATTCTACTACCAAGAGGCCCGTTAATAGCAGGAGAGGTAGAATAGGAAAGGAGGAGAAAAAAGGGAAGAACAAAAAGGAGAAAAAGAAAGAAAAGGTGCTAAGATATAATATAAGCCCCATAATAAATCTAGGATTATAAGGATGGATCTAGCCTTGTACCCACACAAATACTTATTGTATGTATTATGTTGCATGTATACTGTATGTTAAAGTATATGTCTTTATGTGTGAAGAATCTATGAACTATATATGAGAGGTTGATTTAAAAAAAAAAAAGTTTGTAAAGATTTTTCCTATGAGTAAAGAATAAAAACAATTTAAATACATCAGCATCTCCCCGTTCTTCCTCACCGTGAGACGATCGTGGCTATGCCCGCGGACTCGGTGTATGCCCGCGGTCGGAGTCACGGAGCTCCCGGCAGGGGCGCATGCGCCCACAATGCCGGCTTCTTTAAGGGGACGTATATATACGTCCTTCTGCCTGTCCGTGTCATGCGGTCGACGTATATAGTCGTGCGCTGGTCGGCAAGCAGTTAAAGGGGCGTGACAAGGGGTGTGTCCTATGCCTGCATACTTTTTCTGATAGGTGTCCCTCATTCCCATCTCAAAAAGTTGGGAGGTGTCCACATACCCCAAAGTGCAAAGAACTGCAGTTTGCAGGCATTCCCCAGGCCCAACATATTTAGCAAACAGGGTCAGGACACTCTTTACTTTTCAGATAGAGAAAAGAGCTGTGTGTTAGTGGGCGTCCTGACACTCCTGCTCACCCCCTCCCCCCTCAAGAGGCTTTCTCCACACTAGGGAGAAAGTGTCCCATTACTGTGTGGAGTTACAGACAGAAGAACAGGAAGTGAGGATTTCTCAGAAGAAATAAGGACATTTAAAAGCAAAATGGAAGGATGAGGTAAGTGAAGGAGGACTGCACTAAGGTAAAGGAAGCTATTTAGGGATTTTTGTTTTACCTTTACAACCTCTTTAAACGTATATAGCACTATGTCTTTATGCAGCACTTTACACATATATTATACATTCACATCAGTCCCTGCCCTCAAGGAGCTTACAATCTAAGGTCCCTAACTCATATTCATATATACATACCAGGGCCAATTTAGACAGGAACCAATTAACCTACCAGCATGTCTTTGGGGTGTGTGATGAAAACTGGAGTACCAGAGGAAACCCATGCAGGCACAGAGAGAACATTCAAACTCCATGCAGGTAGTACCGTGGTTGGGAATGGACTTGATGACCCTCGTGCTGCTAGGCAAAAGTGCTAACCAAGAAAAGTAGCACTGAGAGAAATGGCATCAAAGAATTCCTTCTGAAAATACTAATAAAACGTGCGGTTTCCTTAAGGCCCCTTTCACACTGGGGCAGGAGCTGCGGTGGCGGTAAAGCGCCGCCATTTTTAGTGGTGCTTTACGGTCGGAATTGTGGCAGTATTCGTCCGCTAGCGGGTTCAGTTTTACCCCCCACTAGCGACCGAAAAAGGGTCAATACCGCCGGAATGTATACAGTACCTGTCACCGAGAATGTGTTTACAGCACGACGGCATCGCACTGATTCTCGGCGACATGGTGCCGACATCTCGCACTCGCTGGATTAGGAAAAGCACATGGTCAGGCCAGGGTTGTCGGGAAGAGGCCCTGTCCTTATCAACATGGGGACAGGGTGCTTTGGGGTGGGGGGGCCGCAGGGCGCCCCCCTGCCCCAGAGCACCCAACCCCCCCATGTTGAGGGCATGCGGCCTGGTACGGCTCAGTAGGGGGGGGGCGCTCGCTCGTCCCCACTCCTTTCCTGACCGGCCGGGCGGCGTGCTTGGATACGGGTCTGGTATGGATTATGGGGGGACCCCCATGCAGTTTTTTTGGCGTAGGGGGTTCTCCTTACAATCCATACCAGACCTAAGGGCCTGGTATGCCCCTGGGGGGAAACCCATGCCGTTTTTTTATTTAAAATTTGGCGTGGAGTTCCCCCTCATGATTCATACCAAATGCCGTGGCTAGAATTGGCGGGAATCCAAGCCGGATTCCTGTCGCTTCTATGACGGCTTTTACCCATCGCGGCGAGCCGGCTCGGCGCTGGCTCCTGCGCCGAGAAAGGGAGCGAAATTGACACAATATCGCGGTCACCTACTGTAGCTGCGGTTTCCCATTGCTTTCAGCGGGAAGGAGCGGTGAAAGTAAACACACCACTCCTTCACCGCTCCAAAGATGCGGCTAGCAGATCTTTTGGAGCGGTCCTGCTAGCGCACCGCTCCATTGCAAAGAATAGGTATAAATAAGTATAACATGTTTGTTATAAAAATAAAAAAAAACCTTTAACACTATAATTATTTCAATATCAGTTATACAACAAGGACAAGGGTATAAGAATAGAATGTGACTGCTAGCCCCAGAGGGAGTATTATTACTAAAATATGAGAGGAAAATACTTAACACATTTCAAGGCTAGAATGACAATTTATTGTGATATTTACAGAACTATCTTACAGATGATGGATCTGACGTTGGCCATCTCCCGTCTCGTGGCACTTTCAAAGTGTATCTAAACCCAAGAACTAATATATTGCAGATAATCAGACTTTAGATGTGAAAGCCTGAACAAAGAAAACCAATGCAATTAACTAAATCAGAGGACCAACCTAGGGTAATGACACTTTTCCTCCGTAAATTGGGTGTGGAGAGCTTTGTCATCCTAGGACAGGAAGTGTGTTACTGGCAGGATCACCAAGGGAAAATAAAGTATAAAAAAAAAGCCTAAATAAAGGAAACCCTTGCAGCCCCCCACAACTAAGGACTGGTAAGCTGCAACTTAAATTGCAGTCTCTGGTTTTGGGTTTAGATATACTTTAATACCTTTGTCCCTGGTGACTTCATGCATCTTTAGACATTTAAAACATAGTTACCTCCTTCACCAAATACAGAAGTAATTTCACTTATGACCTTCTTGTAAACCGCTGGCTCCGAAATGATGAAAGCAAGTGTCCAAAATGTAATCTAAAATAGATAGATGGTGAAGACATTATTGACCTGCTGGTGTTCAGAACAGTCTTCCAACAAATTCTACTGGATATACTAATGTATCTGAGAAAACAGGCATCCCTTATTGTCCATAGCAGCTAATCAGAATCGTCTTGTCCTTGTTCTGTAGTGCACTGGAAGAAGGGAGAATCTGCTTGTTTCGGTCAATAGAGACTGTCTGACATAATAAAAAATAAGACATTTGTCGGACAACTGGATTCACTTATAAAAGGGTCTTCAACAATTATGCTCTGTGGTTAGTATAGATAAATATGCATATTTGCCAAAACACCATTGATCTTCAAATGGTGTCCAAAACCTTGTAGAGAGATCCCATCACAAAGGTACACAAGCAATGTTTCGCAGGCAGGAACCCTTCGTCAGGCATGTGACAAAGGGGACCTGCATGGCTCTGAATCTTTGTATCTGTATAATATAGTATTGTCTAGGTCTGTATAATATAGTATTGTCTAGGTCTGTATAGTATAGTATTGTCTAGGTTTGTATAGTATCTTCTAGGTCTGTATAGTATAGTACTGTCTAGGTCTGTATAATATAGTATTGTCTAGGTCCGTATCGTATAGTATTGTCTAGATCTGTATAATAGAGTATTGTCTAGGTCTGTATAGTATGATATTGTCTAGGTCTGTATAATATGGTATTGTCTAGATCTGTATAGTATAGTATTGTCTAGGTCTGTATAGTATAGTATTGGTCTGTATAGTATAGTATAGTATTGTCTATGTCTGTATAGTATAGTATTGTCTAGGTCTGTATAGTATAGTATTGTCTAGGTCTGTATAGTATAGTATTGTCTAGGTCTGTATAGTATAGTATTGTCTAGGTCTGTATAGTATAGTATAGTATTGTCTATGTATGTATAGTATAGTATTGTCTAGGTCTGTATAGTATAGTATTGTCTAGGTCTGTATAGTATAGTATTGTCTAGGTCTGTATAGTATAGTATTGTCTAGGTCTGTATAGTATAGTATTGTCTAGGTCTGTATAGTATAGTATTGTCTATGTCTGTATAGTATTGTCTAGGTCTGTATAGTATAGTATTGTCTAGGTCTGTATAGTATGGTATTGTCTAGATCTGTATAATATGGTATTGTCTAGGTCTGTATAATATAGTATTGTCTAGGTCTGTATAATATAGTATTGTCTAGGTCTGTATAATATAGTATTGTCTAGGCCTGTATAATATGGTATTGTCTAGGTCTGTAAAATATGGTATTGTCTAGGTCTGTATAATATAGTAATGTCTAGGTCTGTATAGTATTGTCTAGGTCTGTATAGTATAGTATTGTCTAGGTCTGTATAGTATAGTACTGTCTAGGTCTGTATAATATAGTACTGTCTAGGTCTGTATAGTATAGCATTGTCTAGGTTTGTATAGTATAGTATAGTATTGTCTAGGTCTGTATAGTATCGTGTACTGTCTAGGTCTGTATAGTATTAGTATTGTCTAGGTCTGTATAGTATAGCATTGTCTAGGTTTGTATAGTATAGTACTGTCTAGGTCTGTATAGTTTTGTATTGTCTAGGTCTGTATAGTATAGCATTGTCTAGGTTTGTAAAGTATAGTACTGTCTAGGTCTGTATAGTTTTGTATTGTCTAGGTCTGTATAGTATAGCATTGTCTAGGTTTGTATAGTATAGTACTGTCTAGGTCTGTATAGTTTTGTATTGTCTAGGTCTGTAATGTCCTTTAGCATCTAGTCAGAATCCTCTTGTGGAATAATAGTGAATAAAAGGAAGCTCTGACTACATTTCTTTTGGAAACAAAAAAAAGGATTGAAATGATCTTATCACACTCTTTTATTAATAAAACCCTGTATATCTTAATAAATGGATGTTGTCACCAAATAACAGGATTTTCTGTTACTTGCTGTAAAATCCTTTTCTCTATGTTCATTGAGGGACACAGCTCTCTTTTATTCTTGACCATAGGGTTTACAGTGCCATCTACAGGAGCAGAACGGCATTCCACTCCTGATGGTTGAGCTATAAACCCTATGGTCAAGAAAAGAAGAGAGCGGTGTCCATCAATGAATGTAAGAGAAAAAACTTTATTCAGCCACAACTGGCCAGTAGCAAGAGCTTACCCACTTGTCTACCAAGGTCTGTTTACTAACGGCATGATAGACACGGGGCTGTCCTTAACACGCGGCAAAAGGGCACTGCCCGCAAATAGTTGATATGTGAATTTTTGAGGCAAAGAAAATATCTGCTCAGGATTCAATTAATATTAAAGACAGCCACTGCCAAGTGGTTGAATCAAGCCTGGTACTGGCTTTAAAAGCCAGCGAAGGGCTTTACAATACACAGAAGTGATCTGGATATGGTGCTCTCAAAGTGCACCTCCTCTTTCATGGTAGCAGCACCCACAGTTGTTCCTAGGCTCTCCCTCTTCTCCAGGAAACCCTGAACCACGGGTAACTGCCGGTACAGTGATAACAGGAGGAACTCGGTAAACTTCTGTTCCCTGATATATCCTGCAACTAATGACCCGGGATATAATATTGTGTTTAAACTACAATTTTAGTGTATTTCCTGAAAATATGCTGTGTGAATAATTATGCAATACAAAAAAACTGCAACTACTGCAGCTTTATTCTACGGGGTCTCTGCTTTTAGAAAATATATACTTTTTAGGGGGTTTACAGTAATTTCTAACAAAAAAATTACCCAGTAAGCAACATAGCCTCTATGAATAAGCTTCCTTCTAGATTGAAAGCTCTAATGCCCTGTACACACGATCGGTTCATCCGATGAAAACGGTCTGATGCATTTTTTCATCAGATATACGATGAAGCTGACTTTCATCAGTCGTGCCTACACACCATTGGTTAAAAACCCGATTGTTTCAGAACGCGGTGACGTAAAACACAACGACGTGCTGAGAAAAATGAAGCTCAGTGCTTCCGAGCATGCGTCGACTTGATTCTGAGCATGCGTGGATTTTTAACCGATGGACGTACCCACAGACGATAGTTTTTTTCTATCGGTTAGTTAACCATCAGATAATTTTAAAACAAGTTCCTAGTTTTTTAACCGATGGGGCCCACACACAAGATCGGTTAGTCTGATGAAAACGGTCCATCAGCAGGGCTCTCCGATTCCTCCTGTATTGAATTGTATTATAACTGCAATGTCTGCCCTCATGTTGTAAAACACTGCCATACTGTTGGCGATATATAAATCCTGTATAATAATAAGCGCATCGGGGCGAAACATGTCAGGAATGCGGTTAGATCCTCTCTTCCTGTCCTGCTGACAACAGTTTTACCAGACAGGAAGTAAGACAAAATTTGCCACAGGGACACAGACTGCAAACAAGGTGACAGAGATTCAAGGTATCTCTACTCTACTAAGAAAGTGTTTTTTTAATTAAATTTCTATCTGTGGTGTTGCAGAGTTCCCCTCATTTTCTGTCCACTAAACATTGTCAGGAGGATGGGAAGTGAGAGAATGGATCTACTGGAGCACATGACAGCAGTAAAAACCCCTTCCTCTCTAGTAAATCTAGAAATGATAGCTGCGTCTCAGCTGTGCCTAGAAAAATGTACATTTTGTTTTGAATTCTTCTAAGTGCACTTCCCAAGGCTAGGCACGGATCTTGATTCCCACAGCTGTATATTTGCAGTGTGAGATCATCTAATGCAGAGTTGCCTATGAATACTAGTCTCAGCAGAGTGAGATTTAGGGAGTCACTACTGTGTTGCTCATTATTCTCCTTCCTGGAGAGGAAGCTGTATCTGAGATCTGCAGTGCAAGGATCTCCCTGCTTCTTTTCATTCATTCTTTGGATCTTTGATTTCTACACCTTTTTCCCTGCTAATTCCTAAGCTTAGATTACCAGTCATCGGGTGGTAGCTCTAATGCCGCGTACACACGATCAGTCCATCCGATGAGAACGGACCGATGGACCGTTTTCATTGGTTAACCGATGAAGCTGACTGATGGTCCGTCTCGCCTACACACCATCGGTTAAAAAAACGATCGTGTCAGAACGCGGTGACGTAAAACACAACGACATGCTAAAAAAAACGAAGTTCAATGCTTCCAAGCATGCATCAACTTGATTCTGAGCATGCGTTTGATTTTTAACCGATGGTTGTGCCTACTAACGATCGTTTTTTTCCCATCGGTTAGGCTTTTTTTTAACCGATGGTTAAATAACCTATGGGGCCCACACACGATCTGTTTTGACCAATGAAAAACGGTCCATCAGACTGTTGTCCTCTGGTTAACCTATCATGTGTATGAGGCCTTACATGAGGATGCAGAGCCCTCCAAAGCCCTGCAGATAGCTATCTCCACACGGAGACACAGAACAAGACATGGTATGTCCATAATGAGGAAAGATCAGCTGCAGGGGGACCACAGGCAATGCAGTTCACTAGTCTTTTGCTTTCTGTCAACTTCCACAGATCAGGTCCTCTTAAAGACTTCTCTTTTTAGAAGTAAATGTAAAAAAGGCCACCACCACCCAAAGCTACAAAGATAAAACACATTCTCCTTCTCTACAATGGTACTTTAGCTGAGACAATGTATCTAGCTGCACTTACAGGGTTGGCGTTGGACTGCGATGCCCAGAGCAGTAATAGACTGAAGTTATGTGTGGAATTTCCCTTGAGAGTGTCCAGCAGATGATGCAGCAAGGTCTGTAAAAGATCGAAAAATCATACAAATGTAATAATCACCAAGGTAATTTAAAATGTCCATGCATCTTTGACTCCCTCTGTACCCATTTTATTGACAGCTGTAATTTTATTCAACATCTGAAGCAGGACCATCTGCCCCACCATCACCATTTTCTATGAAAATTAGGTGTCAAGCAGCTTGGTGGACCCACTGGTGATAGCAGGACAGGGGCAATAGCACTTGACGGTCCAAAGAACTGTGGTCTGAGCAATGGCTTACAGTAGAGAAAGTAGCACAGACAAGCAAATGATCAGGACTGGTGCAGACAAACAGGTACTCCTAGGGCAGATACACAAAAGGATTACGCCGGCGTATCTATTGATACGCCGGCGTAATTTAAAATTTCCCACATCGTATCTTTGTTTTGTATCCACAAAACAAGATACGACGGGATCTGGGATCGATCCGACAGGCGTACGTCTTAGTACGCCGTCGGATCTTAGATGCAATATTTCGCCGGCCGCTAGGTGGCGTTTCCATCGATTTCCGCGTCGAGTATGTAAATTAGCTATTTACGGCGATCCACGAACGTACGTCCGGCCGGCGCATTTTTTTTTACGTCGTTTTCGTTCGGCTTTTTACGGCGTATAGTTAAAGCTGCTGTTGATGAGGCGGACGCATTGTTAAGTATGGCCGTCGTTCCGTGTACAATTTTGAATTTTTTGCGTTGTTTGCGTAAGTCGTTCGCGAATAGGAATTTGCGTAGAATGACGTCACCGTCGTAAGCATTGGCTGGTTCCGGTTTAATTTCGAGCATGCGCACTGGGAAACCCCCACGGAGGGCGCATGCGCAGTTAAAAAAAACGTTGTTTACGTCGGGTCACAACGTATTAACATAAAACACGCCCCCATTACATCCATTTGAATTCCGCAGCCTTACGCCGCCAGAGATACACTACGCTGCCGTAACTTACGGCGCAAATTCTTTGTGGATTCGAAAAAAAAAAAAGTTGCGGCGGCGTAGAATATCTTAGATACGCTGCGCCCAGCGTATTAATGCGCCCAGGTACGTGGATCTACTCCCTAGTTTCAGACAAGTAAGCAAGCAATGGCTGATAAATGGAGATTTTAGACAGATGGTATAGACAGGTACAGTCCAACACACTGTAGAAATCCAGAACATTGTAGAAACAATGGAAGTCAAATAGAACCTGTTGGTGAGGCCCATGGTTGAAGCTCTGGCCATTCTTTAAAGTCAACTAACAAGGCTAGGTGTTAAAGCTGGAGCTTGGTCTAGCTGCAGTGTAGAAGAAGGTCCAATGGATGTCAGACATAATCTTAGCAAATCTAGCTATCCTCCACAAGAGACCATGGTTAATTTCATTGACGAAAATATTTTCATCAGTTTTCTTTAGCTGCATGTTTGCAGTGACAAAAACTAAAACGAAAATAAAATTAGAATTAAATCAATTCCAATTTTCATTTAGTCGACTAAAATCTAATGGGTTTAATTAAATTTGAATGCATTATTTAAGGATTTCTCTAGAATTTCCAAACTCATTATATACTCCTGGAGTAAAAATCGAATAACATGTTATTATTTATAGCAGCCCTCAAAAAATCCACTCGCCTGCTCGCATTTTGCGAGTGGATTTTGAGGGGGGGGGGGGGGGGGGGAGTCTGGGCTGCCTGGGAGCGGGGGGGGGGGGGGGCGAGCACCGCCATCGGGCCGGGTTGTATTGCCTTTGTCCAAGCGATCGTAGGGGGAAGAGAGAGGAGAGCCGCTGTCGCCGCTGCCTGGCTGATTAGTGCGCTGGGGAACATAACAGCTTTCACAATCCTGGGACGGTGATCTGTCTATCAAAGTTCCCCGGACAAGGGGGAGGGGCTGTATATGGCGCCGCACGCCGGGGAAACACACAGCTATTGTAATGAAAGCTGTTATGTTCCCCAGTGCTCTAATTAGCCAGGCGGCGGTTGGCGGCTCTCCCCTCTCATCCCCTACGATCGCTGGAACACAGGCTGAAACTGGGGGGGGGGGGACACAGGCTGAAACTGGGGGGGGGGACACAGGCTGAAACTGGGGACGACGACACAGGCTGAAACTGGGGGGGGGGGGACACAGGCTGAAACTGGGGGGGGAAAAACAGGCTGAAACTGGGGGGGGGGGGGGGGACACAGGCTGAAACTGGGGGGGGGGGGAACATAGGCTGAAACTGGGGGGGGGGGAACATAGGCTGAAACTGGGGGGGGGGGGAACACAGGCTGAAACTGGGGGGGGAACACAGGCTGAAACTGGGGGGGGGGGGGGACACAGGCTGAAACTGGGGGGGGGGGACACAGGCTGAAACTGGGGGGGGGGGGACACAGGCTGAAACTGGGGACACATGCTGAACTGGGGACACATGCTGCACTGAGAACCGGGACACAGGCTGCACTGGCGGACACAGGCTGCACTGGCGGACACAGGCTGCACTGGCGGACACAGGCTGCACTGGCGGACACAGGCTGCACTGGCGGACACAGGCTGCACTGGCGGACACAGGCTGCACTGGCGGACACAGGCTGCACTGGCGGACACAGGCTGCACTGGCGGACACAAGCTGCACTGGCGGACACGGGCTGCACTGGCGGACACGGGCTGCACTGGCGGACATGGGCTGCACTGGCGGACACGGGCTGCACTGGCGGACACGGGCTGCACTGGCGGACATGGGCTGCACTGGCGGACACGGGCTGCACTGGCGGACACGGGCTGCACTGGCGGACACAAGCTGCACTGGCGGACACAGGCTGCACTGGCGGACACGGGCTGCATTGGTGGACACGGGCTGCACTGGCGGACACGGGCTGCACTGGCGGACACGGGCTGCATTGGCAGACACGGGCTGCATTGGCGGACACATGCAGGCTGCATTTTTGGGTATGGATAAAGTTGTTGTTAATTTTTATAACTTAATTCTGCATAGAACATATAAGTGTAATTTCATGAGATAATATATGAGGGCGTGTTTAGGGGCAGGATTAGGGGCAGGGCAGGGTAGGGGTTGGGCGGGGCAACTGGTGGCATATATATATGTGTATTATATATTCGACATGTGCGATTCCTTTTGTGCAAATTTCTGAAAATTCGTACATTCGGAAGCATCCGAAATCCGAATTGCTATGCTTCCCGAATTTTTATGAAATACGAAATTACCTCCTGGGGCCACCACCCCTGTGCTGACTTCCTCCTGGGGCTGTACTCCTTGCTGTGCTCATTATGATGTAAACCCTCACATATACCCAGTGAAGTGAACAGCCTCAGATGATATACAGAGATGAAACACATCTCCCTGTGTGACAATTTGGATTGAATACAAATTCTTGTTAAGTTCGTTAACTTTTCGTAACAATTACGAACATTCATTATGATGAATTTAAAAAGCAAACCCAGAAAGTCAGCAGCACTGCTGACTTCCTGGGTTTGCTTTTTAAATTCATCATGACGAATGTTTGGAATTTTACGAAAATGTAACGAATCTACCAAAAATTCGTATTTCGTACGAATCCAAATTGAATTTCGGACACGAATTACGAAATACGAATTAACGGCTAATACGAAACGGAACGGAACGAAACTAAACAAATTTATTGACGGCGCCCATGTCTATTATATATATATATTATATATATATATACACATATACATACACACACATACACACAGTGCCTTGGGAAAGTATTCGGCCCCTTTGAACTTTGCGACCTTTTGCCACATTTCAGGCTTCAAACATAAAGATATAAAACTGTATTTTTTTTTGAAGAATCAACAACAAGTGGGACACAATCATGAAGTCGAACAAAATTTATTGGATATTTCAAACTTTAACAAATAAAAAACTGAAAAATTGGGCGTGCAAAATTATTCAGCCCCTTTACTTTCCGTGCAGCAAACTCTCTCCAGAAGTTCAGTGAGGATCTCTGAATGATCCAATGTTGACCTAAATGACAAATGATGATAAATAGAATCCACCTGTGTGTAATCAAGTCTCTGTATAAATGCACCTGCACTGTGATAGTCTCAGAGGTCCGTTTAAAGCGCAGAGAGCATTATGAAGAACAAGGAACACACCAGTCAGGTCCGAGATACTGTTGTGGAGAAGTTTAAAGCCGGATTTGGATACAAAAAGATTTCCCAAGCTTTAAACATCCCAATGAGCACTGTGCAAGCGATAATATTGTAATGGAAGGAGTATCAGACCACTGCAAATCTACCAAGACCTGGCCGTCCCTCTAAACTTTCAGCTCATACAAGGAGAAGACTGATCAGAGATGCAGCCAAGAGGCCCATGATCACTCTGGATGAACTGCAGAGATCTACAGCTGAGGTGGGAGACTCTGTCCATAGGACAACAATCAGTCGTATACTGCACAAATCTGGCCTTTATGGAAGAGTGGCAAGAAGAAAGCCATTTCTTAAAGATATCCATAAAAAGTGTTGTTTAAAAGTTTGCCACAAGCCACCTGGGAGACACACCAAACATGTGGAAGAAGGTGCTCTGGTCAGATGAAACCAAATCGAACTTTTTGGCAACAATGCAAAACGTTATGTTTGGCGTAAAAGCAACACAGCTCATCACCCTGAACACACCATCCCCACTGTGAAACATGGTGGTGGCAGCATCATGGTTTGGGCCTGCTTTTCTTCAGCAGGGATAGGGAAGATGGTTAAAAATGATGGGAAGATGGATGGAGCCAAATACAGGACCATTCTGGAAGAAAACCTGATGGAGTCTGCAAAAGACCTGAGACTGGGACGGAGATTTGTCTTCCAACAAGACAATGATCCAAAACATAAAGCAAAATCTACAATGGAATGGTTCACAAATAAACATGACCAGGTGTTAGAATGGCCAAGTCAAAGTCCAGACCTGAATCCAATCGAGAATCTGTGGAAAGAACTGAAAACTGCTGTTCACAAACGCTCTCCATCCAACCTCACTGAGCTCGAGCGGTTTTGGAAGGAGCAATGGGCAAACATTTCAGTCTCTCGATGTGCAAAACTGATAGAGACATACCCCAAGCGACTTACAGCTGTAATCGCAGCAAAAGGTGGCGCTACAAAGTATTAACTTAAGGGGGCTGAATAATTTTGCACGCCCAATTTTTCAGTTTTTTATTTGTTAAAAAAGTTTGAAATATCCAATAAATTTCGTTCCACTTCATGATTGTGTTCCACTTGTTGTTGATTCTTCAAAAAAAAAATTACAGTACTTTGTACTGAAGGAGATAACATAGTAGTTCAAGGTAGTTCCACCAATAAAATATATAATTTGTTGATAAGACTTTTGATAGTAGTGTCTTCACGGCCTACAATTGTGCTTTTTAATTACAAAGGTGATCGGAAACTGACCAATATATTTGAATAGGATATTTGTTTATTCGAAATTGTCTGCTCACAAATGTAAAAAGAACTGACATACAAAACAGACATAATTCCTGACTGCTTTGTGAACACGTCTCTCCATATTGCTGGCACACAAAATAAAAAAAAGCTGCTAAAGCCTGTAATCTACAGCAGGAAAAATAATTATTTGATCCCCTGCAGATTTTGTAAGTTTACCCACTTACAATGAAATGGAGGGTCTATAATTGTTATCATAGGTGTATTTTAAAATGATAGAGACAGAATATCAACCAAAAATTCAGAAAAAAAACACGATACAAATGTTATAAATTGAGTTACAGTTCAGTGAGTAAAATAAGTATTTGATCCCCAAGCAAAACATGACTTAGTACTTGATGGAGAAACACTTGTTGGCAAGCACAGTTGCAAGACATTTCTTGTAGTTGGTGACCAGGTTTGCACACATCTCAGGAGGGGTTCCTGGTCCACTCTTCTTTACAGATCTCTAAATCCTTAAAGTTTATGTAAACCCTCACATATACCCAGTGAAGTGAACAGCCTCAGATGATATACAGAGATGAAAGAAATCTCCCTACATAAGTTTTACATGTATATCTGCTGTCTTCACCTTTATATATTCTTTAGAAAGTACACATCATATCTTATTGTCAGAGTGGATTCTTGGCATACAGCCAAAACAGCTGATTGGAGGAAAGGCACACACCCACTCCACATAGGTAGAGACTTGCAGAGCTGTGCTGTGACAAGTCAAGCTCTCTGCTAATCTATTTACAGAAGAGACACGGGACTTAGGGCTTTGAAGAGAGATAAGAAAAAACTGCAAATATATGTGCTTAGGTCAAATTTCATGAATCAAGTTTACATCCACTTTAAGGTTTCTTGGCTGTCGCTTGGCAACTTGAAGTTTCAGCTCCCTTCATAAATTTTCTATAGGATTAAGGTCTGGAGAAAGGTCAGGCCACTCCATGACCTTAATGTGCTTCTTCTTTGTTGCCTTGGCGGTATGTTTTGGGTCATTGTCTTGCTGGAAGACCCATCCACGACCCATCTTCTGTGTTTTGGCTGAGGGAAGAAGGTTCTCATCCAAAATTTTACAATACATGGCCGCATCCATTGGCCCCTCAATGCGGCAAAGTCGGCCTGTACCTTTAGCAGAGAAACAGCCCCAAAGCAGAAAGTTTCCACCTCCAAGCTTGACTGTAGGGATGGTGTTCTTAGGGTCATAGGGCCATATTCTCAGTAGAGTTACGACGGAGTATCTCAGGAAACTCCGTCGTATCTCTCTTTTTTGACCCGCGTATCTATGCAAGTGATTCCTAGAATCATTTTCGCATAGATACGCTGAAGATCCGACATGTGTAAGTCACTTACACTGTCGGATCTTAAATGTAATTCGCCGCCGGCCGCTAGGTGGCGTTTACGTTCAGGTCTCATTTGTTTATGCAAATGAGCCTGATACGCCGATTCCCGAACGAAATCGCGTCGCGTAACCGTCGCTTACGTCGTTTGCGTAAGCGTAAGGTTACCCCTGCTATATGAGGGGTAACCTTACGCCAGTCCCACGTATGCCATGTTAAGTATGGCGTCGGTTCCGCGTCGTCTTTTCCCGCCGGGTACGTCGTTTTCCTAAGTCGTTCTTGAATACGACTTTACGTCAATGACGCACACGTCGGCGTCATTGACGTTTTCCGCCGAGAACTGGAGCATGCGCACTGGGCTATTTTTAGCCCGGCGCATGCGCAGTTCGATCGAAACGGGGTGTAAGGAAAGGACGGAGTGTCAGGGAAATGTCCGTAGTAGAAGTACTGGCAATCTTTCCAGTAGAAGAAATGGCCATAGAAGAAGTACTGGCAATCTTGCCAGTAGAAGAAATGGCCATAGAAGAAGTACTGGCAATCTTGCCAGTAGATGAAATGGGAGCCATAGGCTCATCATGTGACAGGAAGATCCTTCCTGATGCCTATAAAAAGAGAGCTCTGACCATCAGGCAGTGCTGACTGGTCTTCAGCTTGTACCCTGATACCCTGAATCTTGCTGTTACCTTGCTGATCTCCTGTTGCTGAACCCGGCTTGCCCTGACCCCGTTCCTGAACTCTGTTATCCCCTGACTACCGGTTTCTGATCCTGGCTATTCACCTGACACTGCTACCGCCTGCTGCTTGGTACCTCGCTGCCCGCCTTCCACTTGACCCGGCTTTCTGTATGACCCCGCATCTGCTTCCTGTGCTGAGTCCTGGCAACCCCCCAGTGTCTGCGACTTGCTCCTGCGACTTCCTGCTACAAGTCTTCCAGGAACTACACCTCATCTGATATCCAGTGTCGCTGCTCCCGCGGAGTGCCTCCTACTCATCCCGGCTCGCACCTCCCGCTTCTGCTGTCGGAGTCTTCATATGCAGGCACTCGTGTTCCTCCTGTCCCTCGGTGTCCTCTGTTTCATCTCCAGCGGTGCCAGGGCGGGAGATACAAGAGAGGCCGACCTCGTCATCTCAGTCTCCCATCAGGTACGTGACACGGGGGTGCACTTAATTTAAATATAAGCCGCCCCCTTTGAAATACGCGGGGCTACGCCGGGCCTTTTACACTACGCCTCCACAAACTATGGAGCAAGTGCTTGAGGAATACGGCACTTGCTCCAGTAAGTTGCGGCGGCGTAGTGTAAATAGCTTACGCGAGGCCGCCGCAGATTATTGGAGAATCTGGCCCTCAATTTTGATTCAGAGAAGGATTGGGAGAAAGTGCTGTGGTTAGTTGAGACCAGAATTGAGCTGTGGCATTAACTCGACTCCCCTTATTTGGAGGAAGAAAAATGCTGACTATGACCCTAAGAACGAAAAAAAAAATGTTGACTATTAGCCAGATTTAGATAGACTGGCTTAATATTGAGGCGGCGTAGCGTATCGCATATACGCTACGCCGCCGTAAGTCAGAGAGGCAAGTGCTGTATTCACATAGCACTTGCCTCCAAAGTTACGGCGGCGTATCGTAAATGGGGGGCATGTTTTATGTTAATGACTAGTGACCTGACGTGATTGACGTTTTTAACGAACGGCGCATGCGCCGTTCGTGGACATATCCCAGTGTGCATGCGTCGGATAGAATGCCTAAGATACATCGAACACTGCCTGTTCACTGACGTGAACGTAACTTACGCACAGCCCTATTCGCGTACGACTTACGCAAATGACGTAAAAAGATAGGCCTGTTCCGACGTCCATACCTTGCATGGGCTGCGCCACCTAGGGAGCAGCTTTATCTTTACGCCGGCGTATCTCTTATGTAAACGGCATAACTAATTGCGACGGGCGCACGTACGTTCGTGAATCGGCGTATCTTGCTCATTTGCATATTCAACGCCGCAAACAACGGCGGCCAGCGTAAATATGCACCCTAAGATACGACGGCGTAGGAGACTTACGCCGCTCGTATCTTAGCCTAATTTAAGCATATCTGGTTTCCAGAATACGCTTAAATTTACGACGGCGTAGATTCAGAGTTACGACGGCGTATCTACTGATACGCCGGCGTAAACGACACTGAATCCAGCTATATAGCTACACTTTAAATGTTTAAAATAAGGAGCCTACCTTTGCACTATCTTCAGATGGTTTACTGTCTTCTACTTCAGGTAAAATGTTTTTAAACATCCTTAGCAGCCACTGTTTGGACAGAGACCAGTTTCTAAAAGACAGAGTAGGAGAGATCAGATTATACAGCCTATGCCAATTTTGTTCTGTATGCCTAGCTTGATGTGAAGTAGATACAATGACAAATATTTACTCTACAGCAGGGGTCTACAAACTTTCTAAACAAGGGGCCAGTTTACTGTCCTTCAGACATTAGGGGGGCTGGACTGTGGGTAGAAGGGTTCCCATCATTGTTATCAGTGGGAGGAAAAGTGTTCCATTGTTGGTGTCAGTGGCAAGAATTATGCCCCCATTGTTGGTATCAGTAGGAGGAATAATGCCCCAAGGGCTGGATAAAATCTAGCAAAAGGCCGCTTCCGAGCCCCGGGCCGCAGTTTGGAGACCACTGCTCTACATGATCAAACACTGAATTAATCATGCCTTATTTATCAAAGATGATTGTGGCATTGTATATTACCAGGCAAGGTAAACAAAGTGCAAACTTATAGGCTGTTTTTATTTTTCAGGTAAGCAGATGCTGTCTTTGGTAAATATGAGATTTGATCTTTTTTTTGATAAATTTTCACTTTGCAAAGTTTGGTTATGAGGAGAAGGGCCAAGTGAAAAACAAATGCACAGCTCACTACAGGGTCCCAGAATGTATATGTACATTGCTCCCAATTGTCCCGGATTTCAAGGGACCGTCCCCCATCTGAAAGTCCCTCTGTCCCTCTTTCATCATTTGTCTCTCATTGTGGTCTGTTCTACATAGTTGTACATAAAATGCACTATATCTTTCACAAAGGGCTAAACCTTTCATTATTCAATTTCTAAATTGTTGCTCTTGAAGATATTAAAAGCCAGTATAAAGGAATAGTAGTGGTAAAAAAAAATAATAATAAAAAAAGGACTTTTAATTGGATTACATTTTTTTTTTTTTTTTTGTGTGTAACTCTCCTTTAACCACTTAAGGACCCCTTCACGCCGATATACTTCGGCAGAATGGCACAGATGGGCACAATCACGTACCTGTACATCCTCTTTAAGTGCCCAGCCGTGGGTCGCGCGGACGAGTGCCCGGTGCGAAGCTCCGCAGCCACGGGACCCGCGGACCTGATCGCCGCAGGAGTCCCGCGATCGGTCACAGGAGCTGAAGAACGGGGAGAGGTGTGTGTAAACACACCTTCCCCGTTCTTCACAGTGGCAATGTCATTGATCTTCTGTTCCCTGATATAGGGAAAGGCGATCAATGACGTCACACGTCCAGCCCCGCCCTCCTACAGTTAGAAACACATATGAGTCTGTGGTTGTAGAGTTGTCCTGTACTGTCCGTCCCAAGGGAGGAAGCTGAACGATGAAGAACCTATCTGAGGGAATACCGAGCACGAGGCTGGTATCTCAGGAGAGGCCTACTGCTTCATCGAAGGACACATCGTTTCTGAGGCTGGACGATAGTTGCCTATCAGTCCCGAGATTACTAAAGCTGTTCAAGGGAGATCCGGGTGCTTAATTCAGTGTTGAGTAGGATTTTGGACCGAGAATATCTCCACCTTTGGGAAGGTCTGTGGCAGAGACTGCTAAAGTTCTGAGTGACATTCTGGCTGCCAGTCCGGTGAGAGCGGCCTATCCAGATGCACTATACCCACTCTGGTTAGAGTGGCGACGAAAGTTGTCGTTGGAAGCAGGACTGTTTCTGAAACCCAGTTATACGCCTAAATCCATTACCTACCACCTCTTTTATCTTCTCACCTACTACTACTTTTACCATTTCTACCCCGTTGGGTAATAAAGCACAGAAAAAGATACCTACAGTGTGGACATTGACTTTCTTACAGCTCTCATCCAGTACCCTAGACGGCGGAGAATTAGAGGTAATATGCCACCCAAATCAAACCAGCAGCTCCTTCGGGGGTAGTGCTACATACTTTTTCAGTATTTTATTGCGTGTTTTGCGTGTCTGGGCATTGTTTCTGCTCAAAAGCTCCTCTCAAAAACATGAGTTTGGTGGGGGGGTTCTGTCTGTAAAAGCATACATCTGTAAACTCCTGAAAAAGTAACAGTGTGCATGGACACATTGGCTAACATGAAGGGGCTTTTTAAAGCAGAAAAAAATGAGAGCTAAAAAAAGCTTAAAAGCCTGTAGGAGCTGCTTCTTTGAGATACAGTGTGCATGAGCCCTAACACTGTACTAATAGCAGTAGACGTTCTTACTTGAAAAAACACTCTGGAAGCTGGGAGCCATACTCAAATCCTTCATCAAATGTGCGGAAATGCTCTTCAAATTCCTTTATTGCGTTCCTGGTAGTAGGACACACTCCTTTACCAAACAGATTGTCCACCACGGCGGGGTACATGACTTGCCTGTCAATGAGAACAAGACACAACTGAGTTTTCTACCGTTTGTCTTTATTCTTGTTGATGTATTCAATAAAATAGTTAAAGAAACAAAAGTACCCACACCTAGCAAATCACTCTACTGAAGTCAGACCAGCACAACATGGACACCAAACTGGTTATTAAGGACTAGTTCACACTAGTGGTTGAGGTGTGGTAAAAGCCCATAGTTGAGCTTTGTTTTTCCCACCACACAGACCACTCCTGCTTTAGATGTAGAGGCAGCAACTGGGGGTATACACATGCTGTGACCATAATGATTTTCTTTGCAACTGCGGTCTTAAAGGGGTTAAAGCAGAAGGTGAGGAGGCCACTGCCTTCTTGATAGGTTGTCAGGAAATTAGATGTGTAATTTATGTCCCTAGAACACCTGATGTTGCTCCTTGGATGTTGGGTCTTTGTATGTGGCCAGGCTGTGTAAAAGTCTCACACATGTGGTATCGTCATACTCAAGAGGAGTAGTATTTTGGGGTGTCATATTTGCTTTATACACGCTATGTGTTGGGTCATTTTGTGGGCGTTTCCATTGTCCTGGTGCTCTAGGGCCTTCAAAAGTGTAATAGGTGGTTGAGAAATTAGATGTGTAATTTATGCTCCTAGAACGCCTTAATGTGCTACTTCAATGTTGGGCCTCTGTATGTGGCCACGCTGTGTAAAAGTCTCACACATGTGGTATTGCCATACTCAGGAGGAGTAACAGAATGTATTTCGGGGTGTCATTTGTGGTATGCACATGCTATTTGAGAGAGAAAAAAAACTGTTAATATGATAGCAGTCGGGACTGGGAAACTGGTCAGAGTTGAGGGAAAGATGGATGGTGCTAAATACAGGGATATTCTTGAGCAAAACCTGTACCACAAACCTGTGATTTTAGGCTAGGATGGAGGTTCACCTTCCACCAGGACAATGACCCCAAACACACTGCTAAAGCAACACTTGAGTGGTTTAGGGGAAACGTGTAAATGTGTTGGAATGGCCTAGTCAAAGTCCAGACCTCAATCCACTAGAAAATCTGTGGTCAGACTTATAGATTGCTGACTTATCCAAAGCGACTTGGAGCTGTGATAGCCGCAAAAGGTGGCTCTACAAAGTATTGACTTTAGGGGGGTGAATAGTTATGCACATTGACTTTTTCGGTTATTTTGTTCTCTTTGTTGTTTGCTTCACAATAAAAAAAAAATCTTCAAAGTTGTGGGCATGTTCTGTAAATTAAATGATGCAAATCCTCAAACAATTCATGTTAATTCCAGGTTCTGAGGCAACAAAACATGAAAAATTAGGATAGAAGTTGTCCATGTATAAAATATCTAGAACAGATATATAGAATATTACCAAAAGTATTGGGACGCCTACCTTTACATGCACATGAACTTTAATGGCATCCCAGTCTTAGCCCGTAGGGTTCAATATTTATTTGGCTCCCCCTTTGCAGCCATAACAGCTTTAACTCTTCTAGGAAGGCTGTCCACAAGGTTTAGGATTGTGTCTATGGGAATATTTAACTATTCTTCCAGACGTGCATTTGTGAGGTCAGGCACTGATGTTGGACAGAGAAGGCCTGGCTCATCCCAATGGTGTTTTTTCGGGTTAAGGTCAGGACTCTGTGCAGGCCAGTCAAGTTCCTCCACCCCAAACTGGCTCATCAATGCCTATAAGGACCTTGTCATTAAAGTTAGTGTAAAGGCAGGTGACCCAATACTTTTGACAATATAGTATATATACACACACACATATCTATATCTATCTATCTATCTATCTATCTATCTATCTATCACAGTGGTTCTCAACCTTCTAGTGCCGTGACCCCTTGATAAAATTTCCCAAGTTGTGGGGACCCCTAACAGTAAAATTATTTTCATAGCGTGGGTTGAAAGCACCCAAGGCAAGACAAGTAATTTGCACCCCTAACCCGCGGAAATTTAGCACTCCCCGAGTTCCTTCCACTCGTACAGTATTAAAACCCCTTATGGTACATTTTAGGATGTACCACTTTTTCTCTTTGTTCTCCTTTCTTTCCCTTTTATCTCTCTCTATCATAATTCCTTGTTTTTTTTCCCCCATCTTTCCCTCTAACTGTCTTTCTTGCTCTCTATCCTTTCTCTCCCTTTTTCTTTGTTCCTCCCCCTCTTATCATCCCCCTTCCTGGGAGAACAGTGCGGGCTTCAGGAACAGCCCAGAATTTGGTGACCCCTGGCAAATCATCATTTGACCCCCGAGGGGGTCCCGACCCCCAGGTTGAGAACCACTGATCTATCATGTTTGGGTGTTTCAATTAATTATCTAGCAAAAAAATGCAGATTTTTGTATGTAGGAGAGAATTGGCCCAGTAGGAAAGTAGTTAAAAATGAAAGAAAAGTTTGATGTGAAGTACAAAAAAAGAAAAAGAAATTCCCATTAAAAAGAATCTTATGTATTATTCCAGATAAGGCAGAGTCCCGTCACTTTGCAGTTCTGTGACAATATAAACACAGTCAACTTGCAGTCTTCAACATTCATACAGGTCACAGGTCATAAGGCACATAAATCCTCCATACCAACCTTGGGTTAGTTCTCTTACCTCACCAGGTTGTAGAGTTCCTTGGTGCCCTGTGAGCCCAACTGGTCCAGATGTGAGGAAAATTCGCTGCACAATCGGGCCATATGCGTGTTCAGTCTGTTACCTGACAGCCTAAATGTCATCATTTTCATGATTTCACCATGGGACTTGTAGAAGCTTTCTTCTTCAATGGACGCTGTTTGATTTGGAGAAAGATAGATGATGCGAAAGATTATTTTCTTGTACAGTAAAACAGCTCATGAGAGTCTCAATGGCAGGAAAAGGTACTTCAACACTAATGCCGCGTACACACGATAATTTTTCGGGTTGTAAAAAACAACGTTTTTCAGGCTCTAGAAAAAAACTAAGTTTTTTTTCAACTTCATCATTAAAACGGCCTTGCCTACACACGATTGTTATAAAAAAATGCTCTAGCAAAGCGCGGTGACATACAACACGTACGACGGCACTATAAAGGGGAAGTTCCATGCGGATGATGCCACCCTTTGGGCTGCTTTAGCTGATTTTGTGTTAGTAAAAGACGATTCGCGCTTTTCTGTCTGTTACAGCGTGATGAATGTGTTTACTCCATTACGAACGCTAGTTTTACCAGAACGAACGCTCCCGTCTCATAACTTGCTTCTGAGCATGCGCAGGTTTTTCACGTCGTTAAAGCACACAAACGACAATTTTTATACAACCAAGAGGGGAGATTTTGGGACTTTAGATGAGATGCATTTTTAAGCAAACAGTAAGTATAAATAAAGTTGTAAACGTTTTTAATCAGGCTCACACTTACCACCCAAACAGCAAGCCAACGCAGAGAGCCTTGGCGATGGCTCTGCAGCTTAATCATGTACTTGCAAATGCGTGCAACCAATCCTCTGCTTTTAATGTACAGTTAGACAGTTGAATTTGGCTTGCTGTTTGGGTGGTAAGTGTGAGCCTGATTAAAAACGTTTACAACTTTATTTATACTTACTGTTTGCTTAAAAACGCATCTAAAGTCCCAAAATCTCCCCTCTTTTTTGTATACAACAGGGATGGAGGCGTATGTTTTTCATATGCCTCATTTAAAGTCCCAATGCTAGTTTTCTTTATTTTTATACAACCCGTTTAAAACGTTGTGAAAAAATAGAGCATGTTCGAAATTGAATAGCACATCTTGAAACCCTAGTCTGTTTTAAAATCTTTGCTTGGGAGAGACCTTGCTGATACAGTATAACTACCTTGTGGCTTGTTGCTGTGCTCAGTCATGCCATGGTGTATGAATTGTGACATGAAACGGTCTTCCACAACCTCACCTTAGTAGCAGAGTTTGGCTGTTCCTCACCCAGTTTTAAGCCTCCTACACAGCTGTTTCTGTTACAGTTAATGGCTGTTTCAATCTACATATGGAATTGATAATTAGCATCTGCTTGGTCTACTTGGTAATTGATACACTTGACTCTAATCCTAAAAAATCCCTGTTTTTGGCTTTAAACCATCATCAATTCTTAGAGCCGGTTCACACACAGGCGGCACGACTTTGGGGGCGACTCGGCAAGGCGACATGAGAGGCAACCTGCAAAATGACTTCTGTATTGAAGTCAATGCAAGTCGCCGCGAGTCGCCCCCAAAGTCGTACAGGAACCTTTTTCTAAGTCGGAGCAACTTTCTGTCGCTCCTATTAGAACAGTTCCATTAACTACTGTGGACCGCGACTTGTCAGGTGGCTGAGTCGCCTGACAGGTCGCCCCTGTGTGAACCGACTCTTAGGCCCCGTACACACGAGAGGATCGATCCGCTGAAATTTATCCGCGGACCGGTTTCAGCGGATAGATCCCCTGGTGTGTACAACCCAGCGGATATTTATCCGCGGATTTTTTTCGGGCCGATGGATTTCCAGCAGATCAAAATTTCTTAGCATGCTAAGAAATCTATCCGCTGGAATCCAGTCCAGTGGATTGATCCGCTGGTCTGTACAGACTCAGCGGATCAATCCGTCCGATTCCATCCCTCGCATGCGTCGTAATGATTCGACGCATGCGTGGAAGTCCTTATATTACAGCGTCGCGCACGTCGTTGCGTCATCATCGCGGCGACGGCACGACACGTCACCGCGGAGGGAATTCCGCGGGGATTTTGATCTCATGGTTAGTACAACCATGAGATCAAAATCCGCCAGAGGATTTATCCGCGGAAACGGTCCTCCGGACCGTTTCCGTGGATCGATCCTCTCGTGTGTACTAGGCATTACACTTGCACAAAGGGTAGTCACAACAAATATTGTTTTTTTGACGTTTCTTCTGTTTGCTCACTTTGCATTTTTAAATTAATAAAAACCATACAATTCACATATAGGTTTTTGAAAGAAGTCTTACTTTACAGCATTTCTTCACACCTGCCTAAAACTTTTGTATTGTACTGTACATCTGGACCTAATTTGGGAATTCTGGGGCATATCCTCAAAAAACGGGCTTAACTTAAATATTCCGATTTAAGTTACACCGCCGCAAAATTTCTACCTAAGTGCCCGATCCACAAAGCACTTACCTAGAAATTTTGAGTGGAGTAACTTAAATCGGGCCGGCGCAAGGCATTCCTCATCATCAGGGGGCGAATCCCATTTAAATGAGGCGCGCTCCCGCGCCGGCCGTACTGCGCATGCTCGTGACGTCATTTTCCCAACGGGCATAGCGCGAAATTACGTTACGTCGGGCTTTGTGGATCGCGACGGGTCAATAAAGTTGCGTCGGGGAAAAAAAAAAGATACGGCGGCAAAAAAAAAAAATCGAAAAAAAAGCGCGGCGCGAGGAAGAAGGGTCTGCTTTTACATGGTGTAAACAGTTTACACTTTGTAAAAGCAGCCCTAATTTTGCACTTGCAAACTAAAACTTACGGCGACAAAACAAAGCGCAATAGCTTCGTGGATCGCCGTAAGTCCTAATTTGCATACCCGAAGCGGCATTTCGACGCGAAATGCCCCCAGCGGCGGATGCGGTACTGCATCCTAAGATCCGGCAGTGTAATTCAATTACACCTGTCGGATCTTCGTCCTAACTATGGGAAACTGATTCTGTGGATCAGTTCCATAGTTAGGACAAGGGATACGATGGAGTAACAGCAGTTACTCCGTCGTATCTCTTTTGTGGATATGCCCCTCTGATCTTTGTACCTGGACCCGATCGGAGCTTTGTGACCTGTATTGAATTACACCATCACAGGGTGGTACTGTGGGTGCATAAATGTTAGTAAGGGGGTGCCACATCCTAATCCCTATAACATTTACATAAGAAAATACATGGACTTTTTAGGCACCAGTCATAAAAAATCTAAAAAGTTTATTACAAAATTACATATATATCCATAAACACCCATAAAATAGGTTTGTCATACTACTGTGTTTAACCCAACTCTATAAACTTGACAAGAGCCAGCTGGTAAGCCAGAGCCATATAGCGATCTCCAGCAGAATTGGAATAGGTCAGTGTGAGATGTTTGAGCTTGACATGTTTCGCGATGACTCGCTTTCTCAGGAGATTTATTTATTCTTAATAGATAAAAAACACCAATAAGTACATATACACTGTGATCAGCAAACAGGTATACCGTATTTTCCGGCGTATAAGACGACTTTCTGGATGCAAAAAAATGCATCCAAAGTCGGGGGTCGTCTTATACGCCGGGTACGGTCTCCGTGCTGCGAGCGTCAATGATTTAAAAGACGCTCCTTCTCCTCAGAGTGTTCTGTGATAGGTGGAACACAAATCTTCCCAGCAGCGCCTCTGTTCTGTGTTCCTCCTATCACAGATGCCTTCTCATCCTCGGACGAGATGAGAAGACGTCTGTGATAGGCGGAACACAGAACAGAGGCGCTGCTGGGAAATTTTGTGTTCCGCCGAACACAGGACAGTCTGAGGAGAAGGCGCGTCTTTTAAATCATTGACGCTCGCAGCAGGGAGACTGTCACTGCACCGCACCGCCTGAAGTCTATTCAGAAAAAAGTGAGTGATGGCACTGTTTGCAGTGATTGCACTGGGGGGCAAGTTCAGGCACAGTGGGGGCAAGCTCAGGCACAGAGAGGGGCAAGTTCAGGCACAGAGAGGGGGCAAGTTCAGGCACAGAGAGGGGGCAAGTTCAGGCACAGAGAGGGGGCAAGTTCAGGCACAGTGAGGGGGCAAGTTCAGGCACAGTGAGGGGGCAAGTGATGGCACAGTGAGGGGGCAAGTGATGGCACAGTGAGGGGGCAAGTGATGGCACAGTGAGGGGCAAGTGATGGCACAGTGGGGGCAAGTGATGGCACAGTGGGGGGCAAGTGATGGCACAGTGGGGGGCAAGTGATGGCACAGTGGGGGGCAAGTGATGGCACAGTGAGGGGCAAGTGATGGCACAGTGGGGGCAAGTGATGGCACAGTGGGGGCAAGTGATGGCACAGTGGGGGCAAGTGATGGCACAGTGGGGGCAAGTGATGGCACAGTGGGGGAAAGTGATAGCACAGTGGGGGCATGTAATGTAATGGCACAGTGAGGAATGTAATGTAATGGCACAGTGAGATTTGAAAAAGCCTGTTTCTGTCAGCGGTTCTGGCTACCCCTCAGCTTCCAGAAAGACTAGTAAGAAGGGGGTAGTCTTATACAGTGAGTATATCCCAAAACCAATTTTTTCCTGGAAAATTAGGGGGTCGTCTTATACGCCGGAAAATACGGTAACTTAAAGGGGTTGGAAAAGGTTCCAAACCTGTTATAATTACCTGCTCTGTGCAAGGGTTTTGCACAGAGCAGCCGTGATCCTCCTCTTCTGGGGTGCTCTGCCGGCGCTCCAGGCCCCTCTCCTCCATCAGGTGCCCCCACAGAGAGCCACTTTCCCTGGGGGGCTTGTGTCTATCGCTGGAATGGATCGGGATCAGGTTAAGTAAAAGGGGGGCTCTGGGGGGCAGCTGCAGCAAACAAAGTTTGCATTAAGGTGAAAAACTTAATACTTTACAACCCCTTTAAAATATATGTGAAGTAGAGGTACCATGGCTGTATATCTGGTATAACTGTCAGCTATACCTTATTCTTTACTGCCCATTACCTAACTGGGAGCAGGAGCTAAAAAGGGCATTACCCTCATCTGAGAAGAGGAACACACTTATTCCATTGGCACAAGACTGTAGTTGGTCCTCGCAGGCCCCAATTCTTTGCACACCTTTTGCTTTATTTTTCTCTGGAAAAGGATGGTATAACCCAAAAAGAAAAAGGTATAAAGAATGTTGAGGTGGTTTTGTTTGTCTGTGTTTACCTGTGTGCTGGACAGGTTTCTGCACAGCCTGTGGAAAGTTCACTTCCTTGGATTTGAAAAAGGCAGTCACTCCTTCGTCTCCACTGACAAAGGTCAATCTGTTGCCTGCAGCCAATACAGTAAACACTGGTCCATGCTGAAAGACAGTGTGGAGAGGATTCATGAAATGTGTGATACACTTATTGATTGATCATAAATAAAAGTACCTTGATTGATCATAAATAAAAGTACCTAACAGCGTACTACTATATCAGACTGCATGAATTAGGCAATATGCTTCATCTGCATTTAGTAAACTTATCCTACTAAAGCATCCTTATTCCCTTAGGAATCTTTGGTTGGATTCTGGACGGAGGGTGGATCTAATAAGCATCTATATTGGAAGGGATTGCCGCTGATTCAGAATAATTTTTCAATTTTCTATCTCCTTTTCCATTTCCAGTAGCTGAATACCCTTTCACACAAAGACAGGCTAGTTTATGTCTCGATGGTTTAGGTTACTCAATTATTTCTTATGTTTTAGGTGTTTTTTTCTTGATATGTTCACATTGGAACTCTCGTACTCAATTGATTCGTCAAATCCTTGTTTTTAAGCATCTGGTAGGCCTGTCCCCCTAGTTCAATATATAGATATATACGAAAAGTTTGGTGAAATTTAAAAAATGAAAATTGTTATGTAAACTATATTGAAATTAAATATCTGTAAATGTTCATACATGTTTGTTCTTTTCATCTATAGCAGGGGTCTCCAAACTTTTTACTTCGAGGGCCACATTGTATATTTTACAGATATTCGCGGGCCGAAAAAAAAAAGAAGCTATTTAAAAATGACTCCTCAGCTATGGAATACAGTAGGATTAAAAAAAGGATCCCCCTCACACTTGTGTCCCTCATCAGAGCCCCTCACACTTGTGTCCCTCATCAGAGCCCCTCACACTTGTGTCCCTCATCAGAGCCCCTCACACTTGTGTCCCTCATCAGAGCCCCCTCACACTTGTGTCCCTCATCAGAGCCCCCTCACACTTGTGTCCCTCATCAGAGCCCCCTCACACTTGTGTCCCTCATCAGAGCCCCCTCACACTTGTGTCCCTCATCAGAGCCCCCTCACACTTGTGTCCCTCATCAGAGCCCCCTCACACTTGTGTCCCTCATCAGAGCCCCTCACACTTGTGTCCCTCATCAGAGCCCCTCACACTTGTGTCCCTCATCAGAGCCCCCTCACACTTGTGTCCCTCATCAGAGCCCCCTCACACTTGTGTCCCTCATCAGAGCCCCTCACACGTGTCCCTCATCAGAGCCCCTCACACATGTGTCCCTCATCAGAGCCCCTCACACATGTGTCCCTCATCAGAGCCCCCTCACACTTGTGTCCCTCATCAGAACCCCCTCACACTTGTGTCCCTCATCAGAACCCCCTCACACTTGTGTCCCTCATCAGAGCCCCTCACACACTTGTGTCCCTCATCAGAGCCCCTCACACACGTGTCCCTCATCAGAGCCCCTCACACACACGTGTCCCTCATCAAAGCCCCTCACACATGTGTCCCTCATCAGAGCACCTCACACATGTGTCCCTCATCAGAGCCCCTCACACTTGTGTCCCTCATCAGAGCCCCTCACACATGTGTCCCTCATCAGAGCCCCTCACACATGTGTCCCTCATCAGAGCCCCTCACACTTGTGTCCCTCATCAGAACCCCCTCACACTTGTGTCCCTCATCAGAACCCCCTCACACTTGTGTCCCTCATCAGAACCCCCTCACACTTGTGTCCCTCATCAGAACCCCCTCACACTTGTGTCCCTCATCAGAACCCCCTCACACTTGTGTCCCTCATCAGAACCCCCTCACACTTGTGTCCCTCATCAGAACCCCCTCACACTTGTGTCCCTCATCAGAACCCCCTCACACTTGTGTCCCTCATCAGAGCCCCCTCCACACTTGCGTCCCTCATCAGAGCCCCCTCCACACTTGCGTCCCTCATCAGAGCCCCCTCCACACTTGCGTCCCTCATCAGAGCCCCCTCCACACTTGCGTCCCTCATCAGAGCCCCCTCCACACTTGCGTCCCTCATCAGAGCCCCTCCACACTTGCGTCCCTCATCAGAGCCCCTCCACACTTGCGTCCCTCATCAGAGCCCCCTCCACACTTGCGTCCCTCATCAGAGCCCCCTCCACACTTGCGTCCCTCATCAGAGCCCCTCCACACTTGCGTCCCCCCCATCAGAGTCCCCCCCCCCATCAGAGTCCCTGCACACATGTGTCCCCCCCCATCAGAGTCCCTGCACACATGTGTCCCCCCCCATCAGAGTCCCTGCACACATGTGTCCCCCCCATCAGAGTCCCTGCACACATGTGTCCCCCCCATCAGAGTCCCTGCACACATGTGTCCCCCCCATCAGAGTCCCTGCACACATGTGTCCCTGCACACATGTGTCCCCCCCATCAGAGTCCCTGCACACATGTGTCCCCCCCATCAGAGTCCCTGCACACATGTGTCCTTGCACACATGTGTCCCCCCCATCAGAGTCCCTGCACACATGTGTCTCCCCCATCAGAGTCCCTGCACACGTGTCTCCCCCATCAGAGTCCCTGCACACGTGTCTCCCCCCCATCAGAGTCCCTGCACACGTGTCTCCCCCCCATCAGAGTCCCTGCACACGTGTCTCCCCCCCATCAGAGTCCCTGCACACGTGTCTCCCCCCCATCAGAGTCCCTGCACACATGTCTCCCCCCCATCAGAGTCCCTGCGCACATGTGTCTCCCCCATCAGAGTCCCTGCACAAATGTGTCTCCCCCATCAGAGTCCCTCCACACCCCCCTGAACATCTACATCCCCATCAGAGCCCCCCTCTTAACTTGTGTGAAGCCCAGCCTCCTCCAGCACATTTTTCTCCCCATCACCTTCTGCTATTCCCCGTAGATCAGTGTGTTCTGTGCTGCTTCTCTGAAGAGCTGGTTTAGAGCAGACACACACTGCACTTGCCGGGTCCCGCCCCTCTTACACGGACAAGCTGTTACAGCAAAAACGAAACTTAATCTAACTCCGGGGGAGGAGCTGGGAGGAGCAGCAGGTCTGCACTGAAACACAGGCTTTGTTGGGACACTCCCTCAATGCCTGTCAGAAGGCAAAGCAAGCCCCGCAATTCGAGCAGACTCCGTTCCTGCAGTGAGTCTGGTGACTGAAGCTGCGGGCCGGACAAAACCTCCTAGCGGGCCGGATGTGGCCCGCGGGCCGTACTTTGGAGACCCCTGATCTATAGTATCAACTCTATGCAGCACTCTTAAGACTCCTGAGGAAGCTCTTCTGGGTGAAACATGTAGAGCAGAAGTGGCTGTATTGCTGCATTAATCGCATGTTTATGTGATAACTTATTACCTTTTAAATTTTTTATGAAATAAAAATTGGGAATATATTTTTTCTTATATATTTTATTCTTCGGCACCTTAAAAGTCCCGCTTTTTTTGTCTCTAAAATTGTTTCTAAACTGGGAGGCAGTGCCTGTTTCGGCCCTTCACTGCCCAACTCTATAACTTCACGAAGGGCTAGTCTACTAGCTGACAAAGCAATGCTGAGAGAGTGTAAACAAATATGTATAGCATCTTAAAGTTGCAGCCCATTCTCTTAAAGCGGATGTGCGCTGAAAAAAAAAATATTAAAAGCCAGCAGCTACAAATACTGCAGCTGCTGACTTTTAATATTAGGACACTTACCTGTGCTGGAGTCCAGCACCATCCGCAGCAGAGGACGAGCGATCGCTCGTCACTCTGCTGCCCCCCCGCCATCCTCGGTGAGGGAACCAGGAAGTGAAGCGCTCCGGCTTCACGGCCTGGTTCCCTACCGCGCATGCGCGAGTCGCGCTATTCCTGCCGATTGGCTCCCGCTGTGTACTGGGAGCCGAGTGTTTCCAGAACACAAGGGGGGGGGGGGGGGAGGTGACGTCTGTGTGGCCGGAAGTGGGTGCAAATACCTGTCATCAAATAGGTGGAATAGTAATGTTAAGTATGGCCGCCGTTCCCGCGTCGAAATTCGAAAATTTTACGTAATTTGCGTAAGTAATCCGTGAATAGGGATTTACGTCCACGTCTAAATCAATAGGCCCGTGCGGCGTACGTTGCCGCAATGCACACTGGGATATGTAGGCGGACGGCGCATGCGCCGTTCCAAAGAAACGTCAATCAAGTCAGGTCAAGCCAAATTGACATTAAACACGCCCCCTCAGCCTATTTTGAATTAGGCGCCCTTACGCCCGCCCAATTTAGGCTACGCCGCCGTAACTTAGCAGGCAAGTACTTTGTGAATCATGTACTTGTCTCGCTAACTTACGGCGGCGTAGTGTAAACACGATACGCTACGCCGCCGCAAAGTTAGGGCGCCCTTTGTGAATCTACCCTATTGTTACTAGAGTTTTTTTTTTCTTTAAGGACCCAGTGTACCATCTTCCCAGGTTATAAATCTTGAAAGGTCTTAGTTAAACAAGATAAGGAAACCATGGGCTTACAGACCTAATTGGTATTTCCAGAATTGAGCCACGAAACAAGAGGGCTTATTCACAAATGAAACTATTGTATTTTATATTTTAAATAATAATGTTTCTTTCATAATATTTTCATATTGTATTGTTTGGATATTCATTAAACCCCTTAATGCATATATATATATTATGATAAAGGTTGCAAACACGGTATCCTATTAATGAGAATGTTCATGAATAACTGTTATGCTTATCGTTAGAATCATAACTTCACTTTCATTTACAGCCTGTCTGGAGGGAATTGGCACATGATTGTCAACATTAGACAGTTTATGGTGTTTTACTAAGCCACAGTCAGAAGGTCACGAAAATAACATTTAAAGTAATTTCTTATACAACACTGTTCCCTAGAGAGGAAAATATTAAAGAATTCAAGATGGCAGCACATACATGGTTGTGATGGTAACATGAAAACAGCTCGTCATTTTGCACCATCCATTATGTAGTAGTGACACACACACTTTTTCGGTGGGATAAAAGTAGTTACACATAGCAGGCTAAAGAAGGCCAAAGGATGCTGAGAGGCTAAGATCTAGAGGAAATCTGGAGAAAGTCTTGTAAGACGAGATGAGGAGATAATAGAGAGATGCAGGAATGTTGAAAGAGGTCCTGCGGGACACCTACTTGGTCTCAAAACGACAGAATTCTTAAGTCCTGGTAAAGTATTAATCTTTTCATGTATACCTTTTTGGTAATTGAATTGTTTTTGCATATACATTCTAAAACCATTTAAATATATGGCAGGGCAAATTGGAGTTGTATTATTTATAAGTATGAAATAAATATATTCCAAATATTAAGAGATATACACAGTCGTGTCTGTCTCTTAAGGCCTCGTACAGACGCGGACCGTTTTCATCGGACATGTCCGCTAGCAGATTTTGGTCTGATGGTTGTACACACCATCAAACCAAAATCCCCGCAGACAGACAGCACAGTGACGTGGCGGCGACGTGCGCGAACCCGGAAGTTCAATGCTTCCACGCATGCGTCGAATCACTTCGACGCCATGCACGGGTTCTCGGGCCAGCGGACATGTCCGGTGAGTCGCACTGACCGTTGGACATGTCCGATGGACAGGCTTCCAGCGGACATGTTTCTTAGCATGCTAAGAAACATTTGTCCGCTGGAAACCTGTCCGGTCGGCCGGAAAATTGTCCGGTCGGGCCTACACACGACCAAACATGTTCGCGGAAACTGGTCCGCGGACCAGTTTCAGCAGACATGTTCGGTCATGTGTATGAGGCCTAAAAGCTAAGGCCAACGTTTGTACAATGGTTTTGTCATGATATGTGTTTTAAAAAAAAAAAGATTAATTCTAAACTTAAAAATAAGTCTTGATCAAATTATCATGTGTACAGAATAACATGTGTCTATGGGAATGTTTGACCATTCTTAAAGAAGTGCATTTCTGAGGTCAGGCACTGATGTGGACGAGAAGGCCTGGCTCATACATCCCAAAGGTGTTCTATCGGGTTGAGGTCAGGACTCTGTGCAGGTCAGTTAAGTTCCTCTACCCCAAACTCTCTCATCTACAGTATGTCTTTATGGACCTTTCTTTGTGCACTGGTCCAAATCATTTGGTGAAGGAGGGATTATGGTGTGGGGGTTGTTTTTCAAGGTTTAGGCTTGGCCCTTAGTTCTAGTGAAGGGAACCCTTAAGGCGTTAGCATACTAAAATGTTTTAGGCAATTTCATGCTCCCAACTTTGTGGGAACAGTTTGGGGACGGCCCTTTCCTGTTCTGACATGACTGCGCCCCAGTGCACAAAGCAAGGTCCATAAAGACATCGATGAGCGGTGGAGGAACTTGACTGGCCTGCACCTGTCCTAACCTCAACCCAATAGAAAACCTTTGGAATGAATTAGAGCAGAGACTGTAAGCCAGGCCTTCTCGCAACATCAGTGCCTGACCTCACAAATGTGCTTCTGGAAGAAGGGTCAAACATTCCCATAGACACACTCCTAAACCTTGTGGACGGCCTTCCCAGAGGAGTTGAAGTTCTAATAGCTGCAAAGGGTTTGCCAACTCAATATTAAACCCTACGGACTAAGACTGGGATGCCATTAAAGTTCATGTGTGTGTAAAGGCAGGCGTCACAATACTTTTTGTAATATATAGTGTGTATATATGTGTGTGTGTATATATATATATATATATATATATATATATATATACACACATATACAGGGCTCAAAATTTTAAGTCCTGAGCTACTAGCCAGGCCACAAAGGTTACTCGCCACCAGTGCCCCACTCAATCCCTACCCTGCCCCTAATTCCGCCCCTAGACACGCCCTCATAAATCATCTCATGAAATGACACTTAAAGCGGTTCTCCACCCTAAAGTGGAGTCGCGCTGATCGGCACCCTCCCCCTCCGGTGGGTGTCACATTTGACACCTTTCAGGGGGGAGGGGGTGCAGATACCTGTCTAAAGACAGGTATTTGCACCCACTTCCGGCCCGACATTCACGGGCAAAAGACGGGCATTGCGTCACATCCCGTCGCCCCCCCATTGTGTGCTGGGAACACTCGGCTCCCAGCACACAGCGGGAGCCAATCGGCGGGCGCAGCGCGACTCGCGCCGTAGGGAACCGGGCAGTGAAACCGGAGTGCTTCACTTCCTGGTTCCCTCAGCGTGGATGGAGGGGGGAGCAGCAGGGTGACGAGCGATCGCTCGTCCTCTGCGGCGGACGCCGCTGGACTCCAGGACAGGTAAGTGTCCTAATATTAAAAGTCAGCAGCTGCAGTATTTGTAGCTGCTGGCTTTTAATATATTTTTTTGGCGGAACATCCGCTTTAAATGTTTTATGCAAAAATAAGTTACAAAAATAAATATTACAACTTTATCAGTGCAGCCTCACCTGTGCCCACCATTGCAGCCACACTGTGCACCAACCATTGCAGCCACACTGAGCACCCACCATTGCAGCCACACTGTGCACCCACCATTGCAGCCACACTGTGCACCCACCATTGCAGCCACACTGTGCCCACTATTGCAGCCACACTGTGCCCGTTACAGCCCCACGTTGCCCATTACAGCCTTACAGTGCCCATTACAGCCATACTGTGCCCGCTGTAGCCATACTGTGCCCGTTGTAGCCATACTGTGCCCGTTGTAGACATACTGTGCCCGTTGCAGCCGCACATTGCAGCCATAGTGTGCCCATTGTAGCCATACTGTGACCATTGTAGCCATACTGTGCCCATTGCAGCCATACTGTGCCCATTGCAACCTCGCCTGGGCTGAGGAATGCATTGCTGGAGGAAGAGGAGAGCCGTGGGATAGCACACTGTTACCGGCACTTACATTATGATTGTCTCCGCTCTGCTGGAAAATTAGTTCTTACGAGCTGGGCAGCCTGCCTGGGAGAGCCCCGCTGGCGGGGTTGATCGTGAGCATGGAGGAAGAGGAGAGCTGTGGGATAGCACACTGTTACGGCGCTTACATGATGTCTCTGCTCTGCTCGACACAGCCCCGCCTCCTCCTGACCTGCGGCTGTGATAGATAGAACGCCGGTCCACTGCTGCGATGCGTTCTATCTATCACAGGCGCAGGTCAGGAGGAGGCGGAGCTGTGTCGAGCAGAGCAGAGACATCATGTAAGCACCGTAACAGCGTGCTATCCCACAGCTCTCCTCTTCCTCCATGCTCACGATCAACCCCGCCGGCGGTGCTCTCCCAGGCAGGCAGCCCAGCTCGCAAGACCTAATTTTCCACTCGCAAACTGCGAGTAGGCGAGTGGAAAATTTGAGGGCTGTGTATGTAATTTTATATATATATATATATATATATATATATATAACACACCAACTCAAATCTGCTCAAAGGCCTACCCATATTACAGTAGCTAAACCTTACAGGGAATGTCACAACTTGATTTATTAGGAGCTACAGAAAGCAAAAAGACTGGATTTTGCAGAAAAAAATTAATTGAAAAAAAGTTTGGAATGTGTAAACCCTTGAGACACAAACTTTGAACTTTTACATGGTAATTTTATTTGAAGTGATCTCATGGCCCTGAGCACCTGGTACAAGTCCAATACAATCAGAGATATCAGTCAACTCACATAAAGATAAAGTTGCTTACTTTGGGTCAGATTCCTACATTAGCCAGTAGGCTAGTGGAGCCTGATAAAATGAATTTCAAAATAATACAGTTTATCCATTTATGGAATGAAAGATAGAAGAGTGACAGCTGGAAAAATACCAAGTGGTCCCTTGAGTCTGCGCCATTTTATTTCTTAATTTTTTTTATTTCTTTTTGTCCGACTATAAATCCACATAGGATACTTGCACAGGGTACTAATGTTTGAACATCAGTATTCCTTTCCAAAAGTTATTGCATTTATTTTGGGCGTATTTGTGCGTACACATATCCAAACAATTTCTAGTTCTCAGAATGGTGTTTTCACCTCTTCAAATTAACATTTTACATGCATATGCGCAAAAAATACTGACTGGAAACACAGATTTCTGTTTTTTTATTTTTACTCATCTATACGCAGCGCATGTCTATGAACCAGTGTGTATTGGCACATTGAAATACAATGGGCTCTATTTAAAGTGGAGTTCCACCCATAAATATAACATTACATCAGTAGTTTTAAAAAAATGTCATTAGTCCTTTACGAAAAAAAAAAAAATGTTTTAGATGCCTTCAAAGTGTTGTTGCTAGGCAGAATAGTTAATCTTCCCACTTCCTGCACCTAGGTGCTTAATGCTTCCTAACCTACACCGCACAGACTCCTGGGAATGTAGTGGGTGTAACTTTCCAGGAGTAGTGGGTGTAACTTTCCCAGTCTCAAAGAATTATGTGACTTGGACAGCACAGGTGCTGAAACCTGATCTGACACTGCTTGTGCAGCACTGAGCATGTTCGAGATCTGCAAGGCTGAAATCCAGGAAGTCATACAGTCTGGCTTCATGATGCCCACACTTAAGATGGCCCCAGTCAATTTCTATTTTATAAAGTGTCTAAATGCTGTAACAACCTAACAAAACGGACCTTAGTTTACAGACTAACTTTACTAGAATACATTAAGCTTGTGTATTACAGGGGTATTTATATTTAAAAGGTGAAATTGTGGCTGGAACTCCGCTTTAAATCAGTAAAAGTACAGAACAAAATGCCTGTATACCTAAAAATGCTGGGCCAGATTCACGTATCTGGGCGCATCTTTGTGCGGGCGTAGCGTATCCTATTTACGCTACGCCGCTGTGGCGGCGTAGCGTAAATTGGCCGACGTAAGCCCGCATAATTCAAAGTAGGCTGGTAGGGGGCGTGTTGTATGGAAATGAATCGTGACCCCACGTAAATGACGCGCCTAACGAACGGTGCATGCACGCGCATGCTCAGTATCACGTCAAATGTTTTCCCTAAGTTACGCCGGCTCAATGCTTAGTCGACGTGAACGTTACCTACGCCCATCCCCATTCCCGTACGACTTACGCAAACGACGTAAAATACGACGCTGTTCCGACGTCCATACCTAACATGACTTACCCCTGCTTTATGAGGGGTAAAGTTATGCCGGACCGACGCCTTACGTAAACGGCGTAGCTAAATCCGACGGGTGCAAGTACATTTCTGAATCGGCGTATCTAACTCATTTGCATATTCGACGCGGAAATATACGGAAGCGCCCCTAGCGGCCAGCGTAAATATGCACCCCAAGATACGACGGCCTAGGAGACTTACGCCGCTCGTATCTTGGCAACAGTGAGGCGTATCTGATTCTATGAATCAGTCGCAAAGATACGACGGCGCACATTCGGACTTACGGCGGCGTACGTGGAGATACGCCGTCGTAAGTCCTTTGTGAATCTGGCCCGCTGAGTTTTCTTACTGTTGACATTTAGCATTCATGAACATGCTTCCTATTTTTTTTTCTGTGAAAAACAGCAGCACATAGGTGAAGTAGGTTAATTATTTCCCAGTGACGCACAATGCCTTTCAGAATATGGAGTATTTAGAAGAACAAGGTAAAGCTGCAAGCTGGAAAGCAACGTCTGATCACATGAGCGCCAATTCAAACATACTGCCCCATCTCTCTACAAAGCAGAGGTGAAAACTCCATTCTGAGAACTAGAAATTATTTGGATATGTGTACGCACAAATATGCGCAAAATAAATGCAATAACTTTTAGAAATGAATACTGATGTTCAAACATTAGTACCTTGCAGAGCCCTTCAGATCTGGTATGGACTTTAAGGGGGAACCCCACACCAAAATGTCAAATAAAATGGACGTGGGGCCCCCCAAAATCCATACCAGACCCTTATCCGAGCATGCAGCCTGGAGGTTTAGGATAAGGAACGACGACGACAACTAGCGAGCACCCTCCCCTTCTGAACCGTACCAGGCCACATGCCACAAAGCACGTTGTCCCCATGTTGATGGGGACAAGGGCCTCTTCCTGACAACCCTGGTCGGTGGTTGTCGGTCTGTGGACAGGGGGTTTATCAGAATCAGAAAGGGGGCTCCTAGATCCTGCCCTCCTATGTGAATAGGTATGGGGTACATCGTACCCCTACCTGTTCACCAAAAAAAGCAGTGAAATGTAAAAAAAATTAAAAATCAATAGCCGGTTTTTGACAAGTCCTTTATTGTAAAATAGCTCCAAGCCGTCTTCTTCCCTGAGCCGTCTTCTCTAGATGCTGTCTCTCCCTCCATCTTCTACCTGAGCTGTTCTTCTGCAACGCCAGTTACCCGCTAATAAAAAAATAAGCTGCTCTTTTTCTGTGGCGGTCTTCCTCCACTGTGTTGTCACCCGCTTTGTGGCGTCTCTTACATAGCCATGGAGTGGGCTCTCCGGGTGACGTTATCGGATGGCCACAGAAGACTGCCACAGAAGAGCAGCTTTTTTTTTTATTAGCGGGTAACCGGCTGCGCGGAAGAACACAGCAGCGGGAGAAGACGGCGGTGGCAGGAGAGACGGCACAGGGAGAAGAAACATCAAACACTAGTAAATGTATTTTCTATGTATGATTGTGCTATGCCCAATAGGCTAGTGGTCAGCACTTCTTTCTTGAAAAACTCAGGCTTTGAGGGACTCATGAGTTCAAATTAGGGATGTCCCCATACTAGTATCGGTATCGGTTGACCATAGGTGAGGGATACTGCGCCATGTAGTATTAGTACTCCAGTACTCAGATCTGTCAGATAAATAGTAGTACTCCTCATATACTCATCCCTGTAGGCAGGGCTGGATTTGCTCTCCCTGCCGCCCCAAGGCCGGGTTCCGCAATGCACCCCCTCCCCGCCAACCGAACCCCCCCCCCCCCAAATCAACGGAGAATGGGCGGCGCGGTTAGTTACATTTTTTTTTACTTTTTTAGCACATTTTTTTTTTTGTAGCTTGTCGCTTACTTTTTTAAATTTTTGTATAATTTTCTTATTATTTTTCTTATTCTTTCAATTTTTATTTTATTAATTTAATTATTATTTCTTATTATTTATTTATTTTTTATCAATTTTTTTTTTCACTTAACTTTTTTTTGCTATCACACAGGAGAAAACAATTCCCTGTGTAATAGCAATTGGAGGTGACATGTTCTCTTTATTGACCCTGTCACCTCCAAAACAGGAGTCCTAGGATTCCTTAACTTACCGCCCTTAACTGTATGTTCCGGGCGTCGGGGGACTCCATGCCACTGCCGCCCCTTGGCGCCCTGCCACCCCAAGGCCTGGCCTCAGTGGCCTTGTGGGAAATCCGGGCCTGCCTGTAGGTTAGGAATACTGTGCCATGTAGTATTAGTACTCAGATCTGTCAGATAAATAGTAGTACTCCTCATATACCCATCTCTGTAGGTGAGGAATACTGTGCATGTAGTATTAGTACTCAGATCTTTCAGATAAATAGTAGTACTCATACAGTGAGGAAAATAAGTATTTGAACACCCTGCTATTTTGCAAGTTCTCCCACTTGGAAATCATGGAGGGGTCTGAAATTGTCATCGTAGGTGCATGTCCACTGTGAGAGACATAATCAAAAAAAAAAAAATCCAGAAATCACAATGTATGATTTTTTAACTATTTATTTGTATGATACAGCTGCAAATAAGTATTTGAACACCTGTCTATCAGCTAGAATTCTGACCCTCAAAGACCTGTTAGTCTGCCTTTAAAATGTCCACCTCCACTCCATTTATTATCCTAAATTAGATGCACCTGTTTGAGGTCATTAGCTGCATAAAGACACCTGTCCACCCCATACAATCAGTAAGAATCCAACTACTAAGGGCTCTTTCACACGTCCGTTCCGTTCGTCCGTTTTTTGGACGTCCGTTAACGGACCGCAATGCTTCCCTATGGGTTAACGTCCGTTAGCGGATGAGCATCCGCTAACGTCCGTTAGCATATGAGCATCCGCTAACGTCCGTTAGCATCCGTCTGCGTTAAGTTCCGTTTTTTTGGACGGAAGAAAACCCTATTTTTCTTCCGTCAAAAAAACGGAACGGACGAAAAACGGATGATCCGTTTACCATCCGATCCGCTAACGCCGTGTGCGGCATTTGGTATGAATCCTGAGGGGGAAGTCCCCGCCGGATTTTAAATAAAAATCCGGCATGGGTTCCCCCCTCAGGAGCATACCGGGCCCTTAGGTCTGGTATGGGTTGTAAGGAGACCCCCCATACGCCGAAAAAACGGCGTAGGGGGTCCCCCTACAATCCATACCAGACCCGTATCCAAAGCACGCTACCCGGCCGGCCAGGAAAGGAGTGGGGACGAGCGAGCGCCCCCCCCCCCTCCTGAGCCGTACCGGGCTGCATGCCCTCAACATGGGGGGGTTGGGTGCTCTGGGGCCCCCCACCCCAGAGCACCCTGTCCCCATGTTGATGAGGACAGGGCCCCTTCCCGACAACCCTGGCCGTTGGTTGTCGGGGTATGCGGGCAGGAGGCTTATCGGAATCTGGGAGCCCCCTTTAATAAGGGGGCCCCCAGATACCAGCCCCCCACCCTAAGTGAATGGATATGGGGTCCCCCTGTCTTCTTTATTAGCTCTTTCACCAGGGGGGGGGCTTCTTCTTTGACGTCTTCGGGTGGGGGCCGCTCTTCTTCGCCGCCGTCTGGTTCTCTTCCACCGCCGGGGGGGTCGCTTTTATAAAAGCGCCCCCCCGGCGGGTTTCCTCCGACGTCTTCGGCGGGGGTGGTGTGCTTCTTCTTCCGCTATCCGGGGGTCTTCTCCGCTCTCCGGGGGTCTTCTTCTATGCACCCCGGTTCTTCCTCCCGCTGTCCGGTGCATTCTCCTTCCGGTGTGTTCTTCTTCTGTGCTGTGACGTCGTCTTCTTCTTCTTCTCTTCTCCCGATGTTGACACGTCGCCTCTTCTCGCTGCAATGACGGGTGCGCGGCTTGCATCTTACTTATATAGGCCTCACAGTCCCATCATGCTCCGGTACCTACCCACGTGGGTAGGTATCACATGGGTAGGTACGGAGCATGATGGGACTGTGAGGCCTATATAAGTAAGATGCAAGCCGTGCACCCGTCATTGCAGCGAGAAGAGGCGACGTGTCAACATCGGGAGAAGAAGAAGACGACGTCACAGCCCGGAAGAAGAAGACGTCACAGCACGGAAGAAGAAGAAGATGAAGACGTTCAGCGCTGAAGGAGAAGGCACCGGACAGCGGGAGGAAGAACCGGGGTGCGCCGAGTCAACAGCGGAGAGCGGCGAACATAGCAGAAGACCCCCGGAGAGTGGAGAAGACCCCCCGGATAGCGGAGAAGACCCCCCCGGATAGCAGAAGAAGAAGCCCCCCCTGAGAAGCACACCACCCCCCGCCGAAGACGTCGGAGGAAACCCGCCGGGGGTGGGCGCTTTTATAAAAGCGACCCCCCCCGGCGGTGGAAGAGAACCAGACGGCGGCGAAGAAGAGCGGCCCCCACCCGAAGACGTCAAAGAAGAAGCCCCCCCCCTGGTGAAAAGAGCTAAAGAAGACAGGGGGCGGCCTCCGGAGCAGACTAATAAAATATTTTAATACCCTGTGTTTTTTTATTTGTGTTTATACCACTTTTCTTGCAGGTGAATGGGTAGGGGTACGATGTACCCCATACTCATTCACTTAGGGTGGGGGGCCGGTATCTGGGGGCCCCCTTATTAAAGGGGGCTCCCAGATTCCGATAAGCCTCCCGCCCGCATACCCCGACAACCAACGGCCAGGGTTGTCCGGAAGGGGCCCTGTCCCCAACAACATGGGGACAGGGTGCTGTGGGGGGGGGCGCAGTGCGCCCCCCTGCCCCAGAGCACCCAGCCCCCCCATGTTGAGGGCATGCAGCCCGGTACGGCTCAGGAGGGGGGGGGGCGCTCGCTCGTCCCCACTCCTTTCCTGGCCGGCCGGGTAGCGTGCTTTGGATACGGGTCTGGTATGGATTGTAGGGGGACCCCCTACGCAGTTTTTTCGGCGTAGGGGGGGGTCTCCTTACAACCCATACCAGACCTAAGGGCCTGGTATGCTCCTGAGGGGGGAACCCATGCCGGATTTTTATTTAAAATCCGGCGGGGACTTCCCCCTCAGGATTCATACCAAACGCCGCACACGTGTAGAATTGGCGGGAATCCAAGTCGGATCTCCCGTCGCTTCTATGACGTGCTTGCTGGAATGGCTTTTACTATTCCAGCGAGTGCGAGATGTCGGCACCCTGTCGCCGAGAAGCGGCAGGCACTGTATGTAAAAAGCCCCCCCCCCCAAAAAAAAAGTACTCCCCGTACACTGACCTTCTGCCAGGATCTGTGGATGAACTCCAGGGGTTCTCTCCCCATCTGTAGCGCTGCCCCCAGCCAGGGGATCCATCCCCGTATACAGGGAGGAGGAGGGGGCCCACTCTGCCGGGTTCTGGTCAGTAGGGATCTCACCAGCAAGCCGGCCAGGAGCCCCAGCAAGATCCCCACCGCGGAGCGCAGCTCCATCATCCGGTCCTCCTCCATCCTCCCCACAGACAGGCACCTGTCACCCCCTGACAGAGTACCGCCAGTACAGAGCAGGGAAGGGGCGGGGCCACACAGACTGGAGACCTCCCGAATGTCAGAGGAGCGGGGCGTGTCTAAGAGAGGGAGATCCCGGCCAACCAATGGGATGGCACATAGGCGTGTCAGAAGTGTGGGTTGGCACATAGGCGTGTCTGCGGGGCGGGTAAGTCAGGGAACATGCCGAGAGGAGTGGAGATACCCACCGATCAGAAGTGTGGGCTGGGCACATGGGTGTGTTAGAAGGCGTGTCTGCGGGGCGGGCCAGTCACGAACATGCCGAGAGGAGTGGAGATTTCTACTCACCAATCACAATTGTGGGCTGGGCACATGGGCGTGTCTGTGGGCGAGTAAGCCGCGTAACATGCAGCAAGGCATGTCCAGAACTACATTTCCCGTCATCCTCTTAGACACATGACGTCACGGTCCATAGGTGACCCTCCATGGACACCCCAGATGGCAGCCAGGGAGAGGACACTACCGGACTCATGGCCCCGGCTCAGCAAGTTCGTCCTGTCCGCCTGTGCCGCCAGCGTGGCCGAGCTAGGTACTGGCACTGTGTGTAGTATGGGGGGTGGTCTGGGCGGAGCTCTACACAAGTTTAGGGATTGCTGAGACTTGTAGTGCTGCACGATGGTAATGATAGAGACAGTGTGCAGGAGTTCTGTAGAGCTGGGAAAGTCATAATAGAAGACCCCTGTAATCAGTGGGCAGGATTCAGATACATTGGTACATCTCAGATACGTTACGCCGCCGTAAATTAGGGCGCAAGTTCCATATTCAGAAAGAACTTGCGCCCTTAGTTACGGCGGCGTAACGTCTGTGGTCCGGCGTAAGCCCGCCTAATTCAAATGTGGATGATGTGGGCGTGTTTTATTAAATTCACTGTGCCCCCACGTATTTGACGTATTTTACGAACGGCGCATGCTCGAAATTACGCTGCAAATTGTCATTGCTTTAGACGTGAACCTAACTTATGTACAGCCCTATTCGCGAACGACTTAGGCAAACGACGTAAAACTTTCAAAATTCGAAGCGAGAACGACGTCCATACTTAACATAGGATACGCCTCATATAGCAGGGGTAACTTTACGCCGGAAAAATCCTACCGTAAACGACGTAAGAAAATGCGCCGAGCGTGCGTACGTTTCTGAATCAGCGTAACTACCTAATTTGCATATTCCTCACGGAAATATACGGAAGCGCCACCTAGCAGCCAGCGTAAATATGCAGCCTAAGATACGACGGTGTAAGCGACTTACGCCGGTCGGATCTCAGGGAAATTCTGGCGTATCTAGCTTTCTGAATACAGAAAGAAGATACGCCGTCGCTTCGTAGCACTTACGCGGCGTATCAATAGATACGCCGGCGTAAGGGCTATCTGTATCAGTGTGTCTATGTAGCAAAGCATGCTTGTTATACTCACTGTGAAACCCGAGGGGGTCAATCCTCTGCATTGTGTTAAAAATGCTGTCTGATCCTGTCTTCTCTGATCCTCCCCTTCTTCCACAGTCCCCAATCCATCTCCTGATAGTATGGAACCTGTGGGCACTCTGCGCATGCTCGGTTTGGTGTGTATTTTTTTTCTTGGGAGAGTCCGCACAGGGCCAATCAGCAATGTCCAGGCAGGGGTCATGCCTCCTCATAGGACAGTCAGAGAAGAATGAACTCCTCCTACAAGCTTTAAGCAGACACTAAATAGAAACAGAAGGGGGTGGGGCCAAGGGTGTAGTTGCTGAAGCTAACCCTGTAGCGTTCCCACCCAAGGAATTAATGGACTATCTCAGGAATGATAAAAAAAAACAATATACAAAGTGATGTAAAAAAGTTTATTACAAGTAAAAACAAATATACAGTTGACAGACAGGAGACCGATGCTGTGTCCCTTGTACTGTACATAGGGACACAGATCGGTCACCTCCCCCAGTCAGTCCCCTCCCCCCACAGTTAGAAACACCATGCAGGGTACACAATTAACTCCTTCCTTGCCCCCTAGTGTTAACCCCTTCCCTGCCAGTCACATTTATACAGTAATTAGTGCATATTTGACAAAAAGAAGAAAAAGTGCGCTTATCAAGTAAAAATATACATAGCCGCAAACTCAAATGTTTATACAAACAAAAGTGAACAATAGAAAAAAGGTGGAGTTGCGCTAACAAATATAATGGTGGTGTGTATCAAAAGAAAAAAATTATGATAAAATATTTTTCTCAATATTGAAAACTGAAAAATCTTAACAAAAAAATGTGATAACTGTGATCAAAAAATCATAAGTCATTCGTGTGAGTAAACAAGAACATAGGTGATTTGTTCAAAGATGGTGGAAAAATCTGGAAAGAAATCAAACGGTGAACATGGATCCCAAATATCTGGTATTGATGACCCTTACCAGATAGATTGATCCTTAAGGATAAGGCCAAGCAAGCAGCCACACACCTGGACTGCACAGGGGATCGGAATCTTTAGGATCCTCACAATAGGTTCTCCAGCAGAGTTTCCAAGAAAAAAACAAATATACAAAAAATAGTGTGATACTGTATGGAACACCAATGATAAATATCACCCAGTGACTGGCAGACCAACAGTGAAACAGAAAGACCACCACCACAGTACACACTGCTCCTTACCAGAGCCCTAGGGATGGCTAGCGTAAACAGCAAATGAGATGTGTGCAGCAGGATAGGGAATGGACAGATCGATCCTCAAACGAATATTTAGATGTTGTATACACATGTGGAAGAGAACTCACAATAGTGTGACATCATTTAGGGATTTATTATGTAAAAAGGTAATGCACTTACAGCATAGTTGAAATAAAACAGCATAAAACAATTCCGGCCGGTAATGGAACGAATTCCTCTCTCGCGGTGACGTCAGCACGCCTCCTCCCAACGTTTCGTCCAATCAGACTTGTTCACGGGGTATGAGGAGGCGTCCCACGTCACCGCGTTATATACACAACAGCGGGCGGAGCAAATGATGGACACATGTCCCAAATGGCAAGCCGTCCGCCATCTTGGTTAAGGGAAAACTTAAGGGAAACGATAAAAACAGAAAGGAAGTCCCCTGAGCGCTGCGGACACCAATGATTTGACATATCATCAGCATCCGTCGGAACAGAAGCCGCAAGAGCCACAGGAACCTGGGTTAATTAATAAAATATCGTCTGCCAGACTAGGGAAATATCCTCTGTCACAGACAGTCAATTATTTAGAATGGTGTATTTTATATTGCGTGCATAATCTATTAAAAACCATCATACTGGTAATTTCGTAACCACCATGGATGGTGGTATAAATGATGCAGCCAAATCTGTGCCAAAAATTTAGTCATAAAAGGTTACTCAAATATCATATTGGCCACAAAATTAAAAAATATATTAATTATTAAAAACAAAGAAAATAAAAATATGTCTCCATAGATGAGAAATATATTGCAAACATGTACAAAACCGTACAGAAAACACTTTCTCAATGAAAAGCAAACATTGGAGACACATGTCCATCAAGATATACATGGTTCATCATTACAAACAAATACAATGCTCAAATAAAAAATGAATAAAAAAATTGGCAAACCATTACACATGTAAATAAATTGCAGTGATTAAACCATTATTAAAAATATCATAACGGATACCAAAACACCCCGAAAATTGAACAAGGCCTACAGCAGAGGTGCACAAAAATGAAAGCTAGGAGTTGTCTATAAAACAATTGACATCAACCTCGATGTTTAAACCGTGAGGCTCATAGCACTTTAAAGTATGTACCCACAACATCTCGGTCCTTGAGATGCTCCTTACCAGGTCACTACCCCTCCAATGTGCCTGGTATTTGTCTATGCCAACACATATAATGCCCTTAGGGTCCTTGTTGTGACATAGCAAAAAATGTTTTGACACTGAGTGGTCGAAATAACCACTCATGATATTCGTTAAGTGTTCGTTCAGACGAATATGGAGGGGGCGCTTAGTCCTACAGTACCTACGCATTAGGGGTGTAACGGATCGTCACCGATCCGTGATCCGAACGGGCCACCCCGTTCGGATCGGCACACCCCGCGATCCGCGGAGCGCTCCGGAGCCTAGGCCTAGGAAAGTCCCCGGCTTCGGCCTAGCTCCGGAGCGATCTTGCTCCACCCAGTCTGCTTGCCAGAGCCCAGCGTGACACGCCTCCCCGCCTCCCCGGGGAGGCGTGTCACGCTGTGCACTGGGCTCTGGCAAGCCGACATGGAGAGGGAATAGTAGCAGAGAAGCACTAGTGTGAGAGGAGGAGGGGGGGGGAGAGCACATTTCACGGGTGGATTAAAGAGGAAGCAGGTGAGGCTGTTTGGGACTTGTTAAAAGTACAATCTTGATGTTTTTACAGCTATATATATATATATATATATATATATATATATATATCTGTAAAAACATCAAGATTGTACTTTTAACAAGTCCCAAACAGCCTCACCTGCTTCCTCTTTAATCCACCCGTGAAATGTATGTGTGTGTGTGTGTGTGTGTGTGTATATATATATATATATATATATATATATATATTACACACACACACATTTTTTTTTTTTTGCGCTGATCCGAAAATGATCCGATCCGTGACTCCTGATCCGAGGATCGATCCGATCCGTGAGTTTTTTGATCCGTTACACCCCTACTACGTATTGAAGCCCGCAAGGGCATTGCAACAAGTAGATGACTCCTATACTTGAACAAGTGATAAAGGACTCTATAGGGAATCACCGTTTGATTTCTTTCCAGATTTTTCCACCATCTTTGAACAAATCACCTATGTTCTTGTTTACTCACACGAATGACTTATGATTTTTTGATCACAGTTATCACATTTTTTTGTTAAGATTTTTCAGTTTTCAATATTGAGAAAAATATTTTATCATAATGTTTTTCTTTTGATACACACCACCATTATATTTGTTAGCGCAACTCCACCTTTTTTCTATTAGTGCATATTTATAGCACTGATCGCAGTATAAATGTGAATGGTCCCAAAAATGTGTCAAAAGTGTCCGATGTGTCCGCCATAATGTCGCAGTCCCAATAAAAATCACAGATCGCCGCCATTGCTAGTAAAAAAAAAATTATTAAAAAAATAATAATTCTGTCCCCTATTTTGTAGGCGCTATAACTTTTGCGCAAACCAGTCGCTTATTGCGATTTTTTTTTTTTCCCCAAAAATATGTAGAAGAATACATATCGGCCTAGAATGAGAAAAAAAATGTTTTTTAATATATTTTTGGGGATATTATAGCAAAAAGTAAAAAATTGTTTTTTTTTTTCAAAATTGTCGCTCTTTTTTTTTTTGTTTATAGCGCAACAAATAAAAACCGCAGAGGCGATCAATACCACCAAAAGAAAGCTCTATTTGTGGGGAAGAAAAGGACGCCAATTTTGTTTGGGAGCCACGTCGCACGACCGCGCAATTGTCAGTTAAAGCGACGCAGTGCCGAATCGCAAACTGGCCAGGTCCTTTAGCTGCCTAAAGGTCCGGGTCTTAAGTGGTTAATTTAATTTTTTTTAATGCAAGCATGTTAATAGCGTCTTGATATCCCTATATAACACGGTTGGAGTGCGAGAGGAAGAAGCAACATAAGTAGCCAATCTGTTATGTGGTCACAAGAATGATGCCGATAGGAGGAGAGAGCAGAGTGATAGATGGGTTCAGCATTGTGCTGCCTCTCCCTTATACTGGCTGTGGGTCCAGGACAACTTGGGCTCTGAGGAATTGGGTTCAATGATGCTGGCCATCAGGTTGAGGACATCTGGAGGCAGAAAAAAGGAAATCTCTGGGTTGATGGTGAATACTGCAGCAAAAGCTGGTTTTGTTATTATAATTTTAATGGGCTTTTGTTACTTGTATCCTTTTTGTTTTTGTAGGCTTTGGGTAATAGATGTTCTTTGTCTCTGCCAATAGTGACCTTTCCTCTGGATCTGACCAAAACTCGCCTACAAATCCAAGGAGAAGCGGCCCTGAAGCAAGGTGGAGAAGCCGGCCTGGCGGGGCCCTATAGAGGGATGGTGCGCACTGCAGTTGGCATAGTGCAGGAGGAAGGCTTACTGAAACTCTGGCAGGGGGCTACACCTGCCGTCTATCGCCACATAGGTAACCAGCTGGAAAGTCCTCTGATAAGAAGGCGTTATTTATTCTGGGACAGTGTGAGAAGGAGGGTGTCACCAGGAAACAAAATAAGGACGGATCTCATTGGGGACATAGATGCCAAAAAATCCTTTTATCATTTTAACTGAAGCTTCAAGTTTATGGAGCAAATAATGTAATCTACTAGAACGGCCTGGACAGATCCCCTGTTCCGAAAGCAATATAAATATTTGTCTTCTAATCCTTTCACCAACAGACGTTTTTGCCTGAATATTACATAAAACCCCCCAAACGTGTATTTTATGAAATCAAATACCCTAGAGCAGGGGTGGCAAACTTAAATTTATCGGGGGCCGCATCAGCAGTATGGTTACCCTCAAAGGGCCGGGTGTGCTACGTACGCAGTGCATGGGTCAGGATTGCACTAAGTACACAGTGCATGGGTCAGGATTGCGCTAAGTACACAGTGCATGGGTCAGGATTGCACTAAGTACACAGTGCATGGGTCAGGATTGCGCTAAGTACACAGTGCATGGGTCAGGATTGCACCAAGTACACAGTGCATGGGTCAGGATTGCACCAAGTACACAGTGCATGGGTCAGGATTGCACCAAGTACACAGTGCATGGGTCAGAATTGCACCAAGTACACAGTACATGGGTCAGGATTGCACTACATATACAGTGCATGGGTCAGGATTGCGCTAAGTACACAGTGCATGGGTCAGGATTGCACCAAGTACACAGTGCATGGGTCAGGATTGCACCAAGTACACAGTGCATGGGTCAGGATTGCACTAAGTACACAGTGCATGGGTCAGGATTGCACCAAGTACACAGTGCATGGGTCAGGATTGCACCAAGTACACAGTGCATGGGTCAGGATTGCACTAAGTACACAGTGCATGGATCAGGATTGCACTACATATACAGTGCATGGGTCAGGATTGCGCTAAGTACACAGTGCATGGGTCAGGATTGCACTAAGTACACAGTGCATGGGTCAGGATTGCACTATATATACAGTGCATGGGTCAGGATTGCGCTAAGTACACAGTGCATGGGTCAGGATTGCACCAAGTACACAGTGCATGGGTCAGGATTGCACCAAGTACACAGTGCATGGGTCAGGATTGCACCAAGTACACAGTGCATGGGTCAGGATTGCACCAAGTACACAGTGCATGGGTCAGGATTGCGCTAAGTACACAGTGCATGGGTCAGGATTGCACTAAGTACACAGTGCATGGGTCAGGATTGCACTAAGTACACAGTGCATGGGTCAGGATTGCACTACATATACAGTGCATGGGTCAGGATTGCACCAAGTACACAGTGCATGGGTCAGGATTGCACTACATATACAGTGCATAAGTCGGGATTGCGCTACATATACAGTGCATGGGTATGGATTGCGCTAAGTACACAGTACATGGGTCGGATTGCGCTACATATACAGTGCATGGGTCTGGATTGCGCTAGGTACACAGTACATGGGTCAGGATTGTGCTAAGTACACAGTACATGGGTCAGGATTGCGCTACGTATACAGTGCAGGGGTCAGGATTGCGCCTAAAAATTCCTCACATCTGTACTCTCTCCTACCTGGCCCAGATCTGGTACCTACCTGTATAGGCGGCTCCCTCCCTTTGTATTGGGCTATAGTACTTTTTTTTTGTTGGGCTATAGTGGTACCATCCCTCTGTGGGCGGATCTCCTGTGTTTAGTATCAGTACTTTGTTTTGTTTTTTTCACCATAACTGTAAAATAGCAGCACACACTTTATTAAGACAAGCCACAGGACACAGCCCGCTGGGTGGGGGAAAAAAATGCCTAAAAAGCTGCCAACAATCTCTGCTACTATGCACAGTCAGTGGCATGCTAAAAAAGCCGGCATCGCTGGCTGGAGAGGCTGGGGAGGCGGGGTGGAGACGGTGCGGTGGTGGAGGCGGAGACATGGCAGAGGCGGAGACCAGAGCGGCATTGTAAGCCGACATGGGTGGAGACAGAGCGGAGGCAGCGGTGAAGGCGGAGACAGGGCGGAGGCCAGAGTGGCAGCCTAAGCCGAGACGGGTGGAGACAGAGCGGTACAGTAAGGGGAAGATGTTTATGCCTGTCCTTAGACTGACTGGCCGCGCATGCGCTAATTTGCCGCGCCGCTCGCGGGACTGGGCTGCCAAAATGAGGAGGCTGCTGTGCGGGCCACATTACAAGGTCCGGCGGGCCTTGTGTTTGCCAGCCCTGCCCTAGAGAATAAAATAGTGGTTGTTCTAATTATATAACGTCACACAATACTAGTGCAATGGTTTAGAAATGCAAAATGTCCATTAGACTAAAGTTAATTTTAGGGCACACAAACAATAAATTACCCAATTTGATGGTAAAATATAAAAAATTAGGTTGCGCCAAGTAAATGGATAATTAAACCTTAAAATTGCATGTGCCTGTGAAATGGGGACCAACTTCAGTACCCTATATTTTCCATAGGCAAGGCTTTAAAAGCCCCTACAGGCCATTAGGTAGAGTTAACCATGAATAATGGTCACTAATTGGTGCTCTCATTGTGGAATAATAATATATATATATATATATATATATATAATTTTTTTTTTTTTATATTGTTTGTGTGTATATACTGTAATCAACATTTTCAAAAACATGCAAGGCCATCCACAACTTTGCCCCCAGCTACATTACCAACCTCATCTGCAGATATCACCCAAATCGTCCCCTCCGCTCCTCCGTCTCTCTAGCTCCCTTGTTACTTCCTCCCATGCTCGCCTCCAGGACTTCTCCAGAGCCTCTCCCATCCTCCAGTCAGCCTCTACGCTGCCTGCCTTTAGGCGATCCTTGAAAGCTCACTTAATCAGGGAAGCTTACTGTTGGCGCTATATAAATCCTATATAATAAGAATAATTTTTAAACCTAGGAGCCACCAACACGTGCATTTACATTCGAACGTTCGTGTATGTGGGGGTGGAGGGAGCTAAATTTTTTGGGGAGGGGATTTTTGGTGCTTGGGTGTAACTTTCTTTTATTTTTTTATTTTTTTTCATCACATAGGGGTCAAAAATTACCCATGTGGTGCCTTTTTTTTCTGGTGACAGGTTCTTTTTAATGAGACATCAGGGATCTAAAAGACCCCCGATGTCCCACCTGTCCTCCAGTAAACCTAATAGAGTGCATATCCCACTCCATTAGCTTAATCTCTATCCATACCTGTTGGGGACCGTTCACTTCTGGGTCATAAGCAGGAAGGGGAGATCAGAAAACAGACATTCACTGATTTCCCTCTCCCTCTACCCAGCCGCACTTGCTATGCCAGTCCATGGTCCACGGGCCACCAATGGGCATATAGAGTCCAAAAAATATAGCGGGGGGGGGGACGGGACAAATGCATACAAGGATGTGTGGAAGAGATCTGCCAGCTGTGCTCCCTTCCATCTGACAGCCTACAGTCGGTTTGTCAGATTTACTTACCTGCAGGCACCAGGAGTGTGTGTAAAAACCCCACAAAGCCTCTACGGTACTACATTTGGCGGTGGCAGTAAAAGTGGTAAAGGACATGGGTGACCCTCTAATGGGCATTCATTTTCTGCTCCTGGCTACTCCCTGTTTTTTGTTGATTTTTTTAATTTTCTGGATGGTTGTGGGTCACATTCCTTATTTCTGTCTTGTACAGTATACTCCGGAGTCCGCATGGTGGCCTATGAGCAAATTCGAGACTCCCCATCTGGGAAAGGAGACAGCGACATTTTTCCTCTCTGGTAGGTTATCCTCAAACTCTATTTTTTTATTATATTACCATTCTATTCCTATAGAGTGATTAGGTGTTGTGTATGGACAAGGCTGGAGCTCACAATGGGCACTACTGGCTTCCACCTGTTGGCAACACTATGGGCCAGATTCAGAGACAGCGGCGTATTTTTGTGCGGGCGTAGCGCATCTCATATGCGCTATGCCGACGTAACTCTGAGAGGCAAGAGCAGTATTCACAAAGCACTTGCTCCCTAAGTTACGTCGGCGTAGCGTAAATGGGCCGGCGTATGCCCACCTAATTCAAATTAGGAAGGTAGTGGGCGTGTTGTATTAAAATTAGCCGTGACCCCATGTAAATGAATTCCCGAAACGAACGCTGCATGCGCGCGCATGCTCAGAATCACGTCGCATATACTCCCTAAGACAGTGATGGCGAACGCGTGGCACGCGTGCCGCTCCCGGCACGGCAAGCTGTTTTGGTGGGCACGCGGTGACAATGCAGAAATGTCAAAGAAAAAAAAATTAAATCGTCAACCGCAACTAGAAACTACATTTCCCACACTACCCTGTGCTAGCGGTGACGTGTCCGAGTGGGCGTAACTTAGAATGAGCGCCCGGAGGTCACGTGTTAGCTTGCTACCCAATGAAAGCTCTCAGATCATCCACTGCCTGACGTGCTGCTGGGCGTGACTGGGAGCATGAGGAGAAGACGCACGGCGGGAAAGAGCTGCAAGACTCGTGAAGCCATCTTCTTCATTGCGCAGTTTGATTCAGCTGCAGACAAAGGTAAGAATACTTATTACTCGAATACTATTTAGACATGGGATACCTGGGTCGTTTTATGGGTTGCCCTGCTAACATCACCCAATCTAAAATGTAAAATTTTGCTGAACAATTACTTTAGCTAATCTCGCTGGTGGGTGTTCTGACAGTTGCTGACTGACTTGGGAAACTTTGTTCTGCAAACATATTACCCCCCTCATTGCTGTTATTGGGTCTAGTTGTCCTTTGCAAACATATTACCCCCCTCATTGCAAATGACACCTATGCCCAATAACAGCAATGAGGGAGGTAATATGTTTGCAAATGACACCTAGGCCCAAAAACAGCAATGAGGGAGGTAATATGTTTGCTGTTATTGGGCATAGGTGTCATTTGCAAACATATTACCTCCCTCATTGCTGTTATTGGGCATAGGTGTCATTTGCAATGAGGGGGGTAATATGTTTGCAAATGACACCCAGGCCCAATAACAGCAATGAGGGGGGTAATATGTTTGCAAAGGACACCTAGGCCCAATAAAAGCAATGAGGGGGGTAATATGTTTGCAAATGACACCCAGGCCCAATAACAGCAATGAGGGGGGTAATATGTTTGCAAAGGACACCTAGGCCCAATAAAAGCAATGAGGGGGGTAATATGTTTGCAAATGACACCCAGGCCCAATAACAGCAATGAGGGGGGTAATATGTTTGCAAAGGACACCTAGGCCCAATAAAAGCAATGAGGGGGGTAATATGTTTGCAAATGACACCCAGGCCCAATAAAAGCAATGAGGGGGGTAATATGTTTGCTGTTATTGGGCCTAGGTGTCATTTGCAAACATATTACCCCCCTCATTGCTGTTATTGGGCCTGTGTCCTGGCCTATGGACAACAATGACACACTTTTTTTTTTTTTCATTTTAGCCCTTTGGATTCTTCTTTGCAATTCTTGTAGAATCTACAGCAGCTTCCAGACCCAGCAGAGCGGTGTCAGCAGCGGCACAGCGCGACTTCTTGTTTCACAGGACATTGGACGATTTGAGCTTATATCTGTCTACATTAAAAAAAGTAAGTTGCTAAGGGTCACATCTGGCCCCCGGGCTACGGTAGTTTCCTGTGTCCCTATGGACAACAATGAAAACATATTTTTTTTTTCATTACAGCCCTCTCTCCGGGATTCTACTTTGCAAATCTTGTAGAATGTACAGCAGCTTTCAGACCCAGCAGAGCGGTGTCAGCAGCGGCACAGCACGCCTTGTTGTTTCACAGGACATTGGACGATTTGAGCTTATATCTGTCTACATTACAGAAACGTAAGTTGCTAAGGGTCACATCTGGCCCCCGGGCTATGGTAGTTTCCTGTGTCCCTATGGACAACAATGAAAACATATTTTTTTTTTCATTACAGCCCTCTCTTTGGGATTCTTCTTTGCAATTCAGAATCTACAGCAGCTTCCAGACCCAGCATAGCGGTGTCAGCAGCGGCACAGCGCGACTTCTTGTTTCACAGGATATTGGACGATGTATATCTGTCTACAAAACCGTGAGTTGTTCTACCTTTTTTGTGAAATGTTGCAATAATATTTTTGGTATAGGTAGGTAGGGATAGATTTGTATTGGGTGCTTCATCCATCCTTATTTTATACATTTTGTGTTTTTTGTAGACATGAACAACCAAAAATGAGTACATCAAAAAAAGCAAAATTAAAAACAGATAGTGGAAGATCATTCCAAGAGACCTGGACACAGTCATTTGGAGTGATTGAACGCAATGGGAAAGCGTTATGTGTTCTGTGTAGTGAAAGTGTGGTATCTCGCACATCTAGTGTCAAACGTCATTTTGATACCAACCACAAAAGTGTTGCCGAACTTGGTGTAGCTGAAAGAAAAGAGTTTCTTGATGGGAAATTGAAGAGATATCACTGCCAGTATCGTAGTTTTTGCAACTATCTTTCTAAAACAAATTATCTGGCAAATGCCAGCTTTGAAATTTCACTGTGCATAGCAAAACATGGAAAGCCCCTCTCTGATGGCGATTTTATCAAAACGGCCATGTTGGCTGTGAGTAATTCCCTTTTTCATGAATTTCCAAACAAGGACAAAATTAAGCAACGAATCTCTGAAATGCCACTTAGCAGAAATACTGTTAAAGATAGAGTCCTGCGTATGGCAAGTGATGTTAGTCAGCAGCTCACCACTGACTTACAAAAGGCAGCCTGTTACTCCATGTGCTTGGATGAAAGCACAGACATAAATAATCATGCAAGGCTAGCAGTAATTTTGCGTTATGCTGTTGGTGACACCATGAGAGAGGAGCTCATGAAACTGTTGTCTTTGCCTGGAAGAACACAAGGGATAGATATCTACAATGCTGTGATGGAGGCTTTTGTCTCACAAGACATAAGGCCAGAAAAAGTGGTTTCAGTTACTAGTGACGGGGCACCTTCCATGGTGGGGGTAACATCTGGTTTCATACAGTTTTTTGTCAAAGAAGCAAAGCACCCAGTCATTCAATTTCATTGTATTATACATCAAGAAGCTCTTTGTGCCAAGGAAAGCAGCAAAATATTAGACGATATCCTCAAGGATGTCACAAAAATGGTGAATTACATCATGGCTCGTGCTCTTAATTTTCGACAGTTTCAAGCACTTCTTGATGAGGTACAGGCACAGTATAATACTTTACTTATGTACAATAATGTACGATGGCTAAGCAGAGGACGGGTCTTGGAGAGATTTGTAGCCTGTTTGGATGAAATTGCAAAGAAGAATCCAAAGGGCTAAAATGAAAAAAACAAAAATGTGTCATTGCATCTTTACCAATGCCCAGCCAAGGCATCTTTACCAATGCCCAGACAAGGCATCTTTACCAATGCCCAGCCAAGGCATCTTTAAAAATGCCCAGCAATGGCATCTTTAATAATGCCCAGGCAAGGCATCTTTACCAATGCCCAGCCAAGGCATCTTTAAAAATGCCCAGCAATGGCATCTTTAATAATGCCCAGGCAAGGCATCTTTACCAATGCCCAGCCAAGGCATCTTTAAAAATGCCCAGCAATGGCATCTTTAATAATGCCCAGGCAAGGCATCTTTACCAATGCCCAGCCAAGGCATCTTTACCAATGCCCAGACAAGGCATCTTTACCAATGCCCAGCCAAGGCATCTTTAAAAATGCCCAGCAATGGCATCTTTAATAATGCCCAGGCAAGGCATCTTTACCAATGCCCAGCCAAGGCATCTTTAAAAATGCCCAGCAATGGCATCTTTAATAATGCCCAGGCAAGGCATCTTTACCAATGCCCAGCCAAGGCATCTTTAAAAATGCCCAGCAATGGCATCTTTAATAATGCCCAGGCAAGGCATCTTTACCAATGCCCAGCCAAGGCATCTTTAAAAATGCCCAGCCAAGGTATCTTTAAAAATGCCCACTGCTCTGCTGGGTCTGGAAGCTGCTGTAGATTCTAATCTACAAGAATTGCAAAGAAGAATCCAAAGGGCTAAAATGAAAAAAACAAAAATGTGTCATTGCATCTTTACCAATGCCCAGCCAAGGCATCTTTACCAATGCCCAGACAAGGCATCTTTACCAATGCCCAGCCAAGGCATCTTTAAAAATGCCCAGCAATGGCATCTTTAATAATGCCCAGGCAAGGCATCTTTACCAATGCCCAGCCAAGGCATCTTTAAAAATGCCCAGCAATGGCATCTTTAATAATGCCCAGGCAAGGCATCTTTACCAATGCCCAGCCAAGGCATCTTTACCAATGCCCAGACAAGGCATCTTTACCAATGCCCAGCCAAGGCATCTTTAAAAATGCCCAGCAATGGCATCTTTAATAATGCCCAGGCAAGGCATCTTTACCAATGCCCAGCCAAGGCATCTTTAAAAATGCCCAGCAATGGCATCTTTAATAATGCCCAGGCAAGGCATCTTTACCAATGCCCAGCCAAGGCATCTTTAAAAATGCCCAGCAATGGCATCTTTAATAATGCCCAGGCAAGGCATCTTTACCAATGCCCAGCCAAGGCATCTTTAAAAATGCCCAGTCATGGCATCTTTAATAATGCCCAGGCAAGGCATCTTTACCAATGCCCAGCTAAGGCATCTTTACCAATGCCCAGCCAAGGCATCTTTAATAATGCCCAGCAATAGATCATTAGACTCATCCTCTGCTTATGTTCAATAATGTCTTTTAGCTATGCAAAGTATACTGTGCCTGTACCCATCACAGCATTGTAGATCTCTATCCCTTGTGTAAGCAAATGCATCTTTACCAATGCCCAGCCAAGGCATCTAATGCCCAGCCAAGGCATCTTTACCAATCTTTACCAATGCCCAGACAAGGCATCTTTAAAAATGCCCAGCAATGGCATCTTTAAAGATGCCTTACCAAGGCATCTTTAATAATGCCCAGCAAAGCCATCTTTGGAAATGCCCAGCAAAGCCATCTTTGGAAATGCCCAGCAAAGCCATCTTTGGAAATGCCCAGCAAAGCCATCATTGGAAATGCCCAGCAAAGCCATCTTTGGAAATGCCCAGCAAAGCCATCTTTGGAAATGCCCAGCAAAGCCATCTTTGGAAATGCCCAGCAAAGCCATCTTTGGAAATGCCCAGCAAAGCCATCTTTGGAAATGCCCAGCAAAGCCATCTTTGGAAATGCCCAGCAAAGTCATCTTTGAAAATGCCCAGCAAAGTCATCTTTGAAAATGCCCAGCAAAGTCATCTTTGAAAATGGCCAGCAAAGTCATCTTTGAAAATGCCCAGCAAAGTCATCTTTGAAAATGCCCAGCAAAGCCATCTTTGGAAATGCCCAGCAAAGCCATCTTTGAAAATGCCTAGCAAAGGCATCCTTACCAGCGATCAGCAAAGGCATCTTTACCAGCGATCTGCAAATGTATCCTTATCCAAAAATACATGCACAAGTACAGTTGTTGAGAATCTTTTTCAATAAAAAAAAAATGTTTAATAGAAAGCTCTGTTATTGTGTTTTTCTTTTAAAACAAAAGCTGTTAATTAGTTTGGACAAGTGTACGAGTTGATTTTTCTAAACGAAAACCTTGGTATTCATGTTTAATTGCAGTGTTGGCACTTCAAAAAAAAATTAGGTTTTGTGTTGGAGTTTGGGCACTCGGGCTCAAAAAGGTTCGCCATCACTGCCCTAAGATATGTCGGCTCAATGCTTTCGACGTGAACGTAACCTACGCCCAGCCCCATTCACGTACGACTTATGCAAACGACGTAAAATCCGACGGCTGTTCCGACATCCATACCCTAACATGACTTACCCCTGCTTTATGAGGGATAACTATATGCCGGGCGTACTCCTTACATAAACGGTGTAGCTTACTGCGACGGGCACAAGTACGTTAGTGAATCGACGTATCTAGGTCATTTACATATTCAATGCGTAAATCAATGGAAGAGCCCCTAGCGGCCAGCGTAAATATGCACCCAAGTTACGACGGCGTAGGAGACTTGTGTCGGTCGGATAGAGCCAGAATTCAGGCGTATCTGGTTTTAAGAATACGGCGCATAGATACGACGGCGCATCCTAGAACTTACGCGGCATATCAACAGATACGTCGGCGTAAGTTCTCTCTGAATCTGGCCCTATGTTTTTAGGTGGCCACTAATCACATCCCTATAGACAGATAACTGGTTCCTCACGCCTAGGGGCATTGCAAAGCTGCTTAATGCTGAACTTCAGGCAGTTATAAAAGATGCATAATAAAGCAGCTCTGTATTTCTTAATGCATCATTTTAAGTACCTGAATTTGACCTAGTATCGGCCTCTTGCAGTCCAAGTACAGCTGGACTGGAGTGTGAGAGGAAGAAGCAGTGCAAGGAGCCAGTCAGTTCATATGCTGACAGGAGCAGAGAGATGAGCTCATCATTGTACTGCTTCTCCTTTCACTGTCCAGTCACAAGTTGGGGTGGGTCCAGGATGCCCTAAGCTCAGTGTTTTTTTTTTTTTTTTTAGTGATTTTTGCAGAAATGCACTGCAGTCCATTTAACATGCTTTCTATTTGGCCAAGTTCACATCTAGGCTTTATTTAAGACCCTGCATTTTTTGAAAGGATCAGGGAATTTTTAAAACTCAAAACTTTGCATTTTTGGTTTAATAGACAGAGAATCTGCAGAAAAGCAACAACAAATTGACTAGAAAAAAAACATAAAAACGTGGCAACAACGTACCGCAAAAAGCACTGCAGAAACACATCAAAAGCAAACTGCATAGGTGTGAAAGCATCATTCAACCCACTTCCAATTTTTTTAAAGGACTCCTAGGATTTTAAAAGGAAAGTATGGGGTTTGGGTTTTTTGCAGATTTATACCTGCCTAGGTTGATGCAGCATCGGTCCCCCGCCAGCTCTAACACTGCAGATCGATCCGTTCTAACAGCCCCCTGAGCAGAGAGCTGCTGACTGTCAGTCAGTGGAGAGGGTGGGAGCGGCCGGCTTAGCCTCTCAGTGTCTCACTGACAGGCTGATCCGGGTTCCAGTCCAGGCATGTGGGCGAATCCAGACTCCAGTGTCGCGATCTTGCCCGAGCCTGGACCGGCTCTGTGACATCAGCAGACAGCGGACTGTTGAAAACAGGTCACAGGAGTGCAGAACAGCTTTGGCTGTACTTCTCCTTTAATTATGTACATTGTTTTAATTTAAAACAAAAAGAAAAACTCCTCAGTTTTCATCATATGCTATCAAAGGCACAAACATGTACATTTCTATTTTCAATTATCTTTTTAATACTGTTATTTTAAGACAATTACAGACAGATTTTAAAGACAGATGCACACTGCCACCTTCAGACACCAATGGCATCTGAAGTCTGAAGGTTATTATGAACTTTCAACTTGCAAGCCGCATAGTTGTCTTAGGCCGCGTACACACGGTCGTTCCAAACCGATGAGAATGGTCCGATGGGCCATTTCCATCGGTTCACCGCTGAAGTGGCCTGATGGTCTGATGTGCGTACACACCATCGTTCCAAAAACCGATCGGGTCAGAACGCGGTGACGTTAAACACACAACGTGCTGAATAAAACGAAGTTCAATGCTTCTGACTTGATTCTGAGCATGTGCGGGTTTTAAACCGGTGCTTTCTGTACTAACCATCTGTTTGGACCGATCGGGCAGCAGGCCATCGGTTCGATTTTGAAGCATGTTTTAAAATTTTGGAACGAAGGACAACAGACCGATGGGCTATACACACGGTCAGTTTGGACCGATGAAACTGAACCTCGGTCCATTCTCATCGTTTTTGTCCGACCGTGTGTACGCGGCCTTAGATTGTAAGCTCCTTGAGGGTAGGGACCGATGTGAATGTATATGTAAAGCGCTGCGTAAATTGACAGCGCTATATAAGTACCTAAATAATAAATAGTCTGGTTGAAAAAGCAGACACAAGTCCATCCAGTTCAACCAATAATCCAATAAACCAAGTGATCATTATTGCAAAGCTAACAGTGAAAGCCATCTTTGAGTGCAAGAAAAGTAGCTCTGATAGGGAAGCCTGGTATCCATGTATCCTCCGCAAGGGACCCTTCCTGTAACTTCAACCCTAAAGACCTGTACACACGATACGAAAATTGGAAGAAAAATGTATTCTGGTTTTTCATCCGACAAAAGCTGCATGCACAGAAACCCGCGCTGCGTCAGAGGGGGGCGGAGTCACCCGTACATGTCACTGGGTAACCCTGCGGCGTTTCCCCGTTGTGTCAGAGGAGGGCGGGGGTCAGCCATTTAAGAGCTGTCATGGCGGGAGAGCGTTATTCGGCGTGTGCCTCCCATGGAGGCAGAATCGTGTTTTTTTTTGTTTTTTTTTACTTTTTTAGTATCCTACGCTCGAGAATGGATTACATCGCTGGAATTTTTTTTTTTTTTTAATAAAGGACTTTTTAAAAACCACAGCTGTCTCCTGTGGTTTTTAACACACTTTTTTGTGAAATGGTAGGGGTACCTGTTACCAATTCACATGGGGGGGGGGCGGGATCTGGGGGTCCCCTTTGTTAAAGGGGGCTTCCAGATTCCGATAAGCCCCTCGCCCGCAGACCTCCACAACCACTGGGAAAAGGTTGTGGGGATGAGGTTCTGCTTTGAGGATTTTGAGGGGGACCCCTATGTCATAAAAAAAAAAAATAACAATTGTATTGGCGCAGGGTTCCCCTTAATATCCATACCATACCTGAAGGGCCTGGTATGGAATTTGGGGGGACCCCCACACATTTATTTATTTATTTTTAATTTTGGTGCCGTTTTTTTTCAATGACTTTTATCTGTATTGCCGGGACCCGACAATTCATTATAGCCGCGAGTAGTTTTTAATTACTTTTTTTCCTTTTTAGAAATGTCATTTTGTGCAAGGACTGTTCTAAACACGGGAAAAATACTTTATACGTGCGACGTGGCTCCCAAACAAAATTGGCGTCCTTTTTTTCCCACAAATAGAGCTTTCTTTTGGGGGTATTTGATCACCTCTGCGGTTTTTATTTTTTGCGCTATAAACAAAAATAGAGCGACAATTTTGAAAAAAAATATTTTTTTTTTTACTTTTTGCTATAATACCCCCCAAAAATATATTAAAAAAAACTTATTTTTTTCCTCAGTTTAGGCCGATACGTATTCTTCTACCTATTTTTGGTAAAAAAAAATCGCAATAAGCGTTTATCGATTGGTTTGGGCAAAATTTATATCGTTTACAAAATAGGGCATCGTTTTATTGCATTTTTATTAATATATATATATTTTTTTACTACTAATAGCGGTAATCAGCGATTTTTTTTTTTTTTTTTTTTTTTTTTTTTTTTTTTTTTTTTTTTTTTCGTGACTGCGACATTATGGCGGACACATCGGACAATTTTGACACATTTTTGGGACAAAAAGTGCTATAAAAATGCATTGATTACTGTGAAAATTACAATTGCAGCTTAGGAGTTAACCACTGGGGGGCGCTGTAGGGGTTAAGTGTGACCTCATATGTGTTTCTAACTGTATAGGGGCGGGGCTGGACGTGTGACGTCACCGATCGTCTTTCCCTATATCAGGGAACAGACGATCACTGACACTGCCACAACGAAGAACAGGGAAGGTGTGTTTACACACACCTCTCCCCGTTCTTCAGCTCCGGTGACCGATCGCGGGACTCCAGCAGCGATCAGGTCCACGGGCGCGGTCACGGAGCTTCGGACTGGGTCGCTCGCGACCCCACGACTGTGCTTAAAGAGACACGTACAGTTGCGTGAAGGTTACATGGAGAGTAAAGCCTCATGATCAGATTTCCAGACAACTGTTTGTCCGTTATTTTGTTTGTGCCCAGCCGTGCCATTCTGCCGACGTATATTGGCGTGAAGGGGTCCTTAAGTGGTTAAATAACTGCTCCCGAAAATACAGGCGTTTTTAACCTTTTTTTTATTTTATTTTTTTTGCGTTGATACATGTCCTCTGGGGCAGGACCCGGGTCCCCAAACACTTTTTATGACAATACCATGCATATAAGCCTTTAAAATTAGCACTTTTGATTTTTCATGTTAGTGTCCCATAGAGTTTAACGGGTTTCCGCGGTTTAACATTTTCCCCGAACTCAGCATATTGTTCGGTGTTCACCAGAACACCCAAACAACCAAAGTTCGGCCCGAACTTATCCTCGGGCCGAACCGTTCACCCATCCCTAATGATGAGTAACCGCTTTGACTAGCATGCAACAAATAACTGACAAACAGTTGTCTGGAAATCTGATCGTGTGTATGAGACTTTACTCTCCATGTAACCTTTTGTCCTCACAATAACCCTTTCCTATAACCCTCAAAGTGCCCTCCCCACCCCACCTAACCCTCGCACTAACCCTCCCTGTGACCTCAACTTTCACAGTAACCATACATTTAACCCTAACCTGCACACCAATCCTTCCTGTAATCCCCAACAATAAGTCTCTAATGTGAACTAATCCCCTTGTTTGCATACCAACCTCTTCTCCATAACTGGGCTTGGATCTGGTCACTGGGATCTATTGTTTCTCCATATGAAGGAATAACCTTCAGGAAACAGTTCTCTTGGTTTATTTACTGCTACACATCATTCTGAGCTCCCAAAGACTGGATTAGGACTGAAGGTAGTGCCTTACATATACATTCTCCAGATATTTAAAGTGGAGTTCCACCCATAAATATAACATTACATCAGTAGTTTTAAAAAAATGTCATTAGTCCTTTAAGAAAAAAAATTTTTTTTTTAGATGCCTTCAAAGTGTTGTTGCTAGGCAGAATAGTTAATCTTCCCTCTTCCTGCACCTAGGTGCTTAAGCTTCACCGCACAGACGCCTGGGAATGAAGTGGGTGTAACTTTCCAGGAGTCTGTGCACTCCCCAGTCTCGAAGAATCATGTGACTTGGACAGTACAGGTGCTGAAACCTGATCTGAAAACTATTACATTGCTTGTGCAGCACTGAGCATGTGCGAGATCTGCAAGGCTGAAATCCAGGAAGTCATACAGTCTGGCTTCATGATGCCCACACTTAAGATGGCCCCAGTCAATTTCTATTTTATAAAGTGTCTAAATGCTGTAACAACCTAACAAAACGGACCTTAGTTTACAGACTAACTTTACTAGAATACATTAAGCTTGTGTATTACAGGGGTATTTATATTTAAAAAGTGAAATTGTGGCTGGAACTCCGCTTTAAGCAAGTTTTATGCAGCAGAGACCTTTAAATATACTGGCCTGGATTCAGATATTTTTTCGTATCTATGGGCGGGCGTAACGTATCAAAGATACATTACGCAGCCGTAACATAGGGCGCAAGTTCCGTATTCAGAAAGAACTTCCACCCTAAGTTACGGGGGCGTAGTGTAAATGTGTCGGCGTAAGCCCGCCTAATTCAAATGTGGATGATGTGGGCGTGTTATATTTAAATTACTTGTGACCCCACGTATTTCACGTTTTTTTTTATGAATGGCGCATGCGCCGTCCGTGAACGTTTCCAAGTGCGCATGCTCCAAATTACGCCGCAAACTGTCAGTTCTTTCGACGTGAACGTAACTTACATACAGCCCTATTTGCGAACGACTTACGCAAACGACGTAAAATACGACGCTGTTCGGTCGTTTCCGACGTCCATACTTAACATGACTTACCCCTGCTTTATGAGGGGTAACTTTACGCCGGAAAAAGCCTTTACGTAAACGACGTAAAAAAATGCGCCGGGCGGACGAACGTTTCTGAATCGGCGTATCTACCTAATTTGCATATTCCTTGTGGAAATCTACGGAAGCGCCACCTAGCGGCCAGCGTAAATATGCAGCCTAAGATACGACGGTGTAAGAGACTTACGCCGGTCGGATCTTAGGGAAATCTATGCGTAACCGATTCTACGAATCGGTCGCATAGATACGACCCGGCACACTCAGAGTTACAACGGCGTATCCGGAGATACGCTGTCGTAACTCGTATCTGAATCCGAGCCACTGTCCATTACAAACCGGTGTGAACAATTTCTCTGCTAGGAGAACTTGGTATACACACACGCACGCACACACACACACACACACACACACACAATCTAAAAGTATCAACTAATAGGCCGGATACTAGTAGCTTCTCTTGCAACTTTTTTCATTTTGTTCTGGATGCCAATATCAGTCCAGCAAAACTGCGGAGTCGGTTCGATTTAGTTTCATACACAGCAGAAGTTAAACCTATTTGGCACAACCTCAACATTTCCCCTGTCTGGAGTCTGGCAGCTGTGGCTTGGCTCAAGATACACAAAACTCAGCCTGGGTCAAGGATTGGACCCAGCTATGCAAATTTAATAAAAAAATAAAAAAAAAACTATTTTAAAGAGCATCTAGGTAAGCCAGTGAGCTTCTATTGCTATCCAAGAATTGTGAGGTCCAAGGACAATACCTGATCCTGGCTGGAAAGTGCAGAGAAATTACTCACCTGATTGCATGCGCCATTTCCAGGATGGCTGGGTACGCAAGTCAATGCTTGTTGGCTAATGGAAACATTGCAAAATCAGCAACAGAGGAACTCCTCGTTCATCCAACCAGTGAGGGAGCACTGTGTGGAAATGGGCGAGCTTTACCCTGCTTTATATAGCAATCCTCTAGCTCAGGGATATGCAATTAGCGGACCTCCAGATGTTGCAAAACTACAATTCCCATCATGCCTCTGCCTCTGGGTGTCATGCTTGTGGCTGTCAGAGTCTTGCTATGCCCCATGGGACTTGTAGTACTGCAACAGCTGGAGGTCCGCTAATTGCATATCCCTGCTCTAGCTGGTGAAAACTAATGTGCCATGACCTTAAGGCCTCGTACAGACGAGGGGACATGTCCGCTCGGAGATTTCGGTCTGATGGCTGTACACACCATCAAACCGAAATCCCCGCAAACAGACAGCGTGGTGACGTGGCGGTGACGTTGATGCCGCCACGTCACCAAACCAGGAAGTAAAATACTTCCACGCATGCGTCGAATCCATTCGACGCATGCAGGAGATTTCTGTCCGCTGGTTAGGTGTACTAACCAGCGGACATGTCGGACGGACGGGTTTCCAGCCGACAAGTTTAAAAGCATGCTTTAAAACTTGTCTGCTGGAAAAACCTGTCTGCTAGGCTGTACACACGGTCGGATCAGTCCACTGAAACTGGTCCGCGGACCAGTTTCAGCAGACATGTTCGATCATGTGTACAGGGCCTCAGGCTGCATTCACACCTGAGCGTTTTGTCGCCTGAAGCGCAAGGCTCAAAAACGCTAGAGGGGAAAAAATACATTATTCCCTATGGAGATGGTTCACATCTCCAGACCAAAACGCCTGACGCCGAATGCCTGAAGCTCAAACAAGTTCCGAGCCCTTTTTTGTCGCGTGCGAATCGGGCGGTTTGGGCGTTTTTGAGCGTTTCTATTTCCCATAGAAAGTAATGGAAACGCTCGATTCAAGCGACTAGCACGACAACAAGCGTTTGCTACGGGCGTTTTTGTCGCTTTAATCAATAGAGCATTTCATCCAGGCAGAAGATAAAAAAAAAATCTACCAACATAGCAACAAGTGATGAAAAGATGATAATTTTTCCTATTGGCTAAAATAAAAAAAGTCGAAGTACAAAAACGTCGGACGACACTGTATGCAAACGTGCAAATAAGCATGAATATGCGCGACAAAAATGCCGGAAAAAACGACCTAGGCTCAGGTGTGAATGCAGCCTAACTGTATGAAGAGCAGAAGGTCCACTTAGTTTATAACTAGAACAAAATTAATTGCATCCAGATTTAGGAGGCTTTTCACAGGGCTTCTGGATGTGACTTGTAGAATCCTATCATGTGATTCTGTGCATACAACTTCCCTCCAGTGCTTCAATACGTGTAGGCAGTGAAGCTCAGAGAGGGTGGTTTTTTACAACCAAGGATCACACTGCCATTTATTTCCATAGCCTTAGTTTTGGTATCACTCCAGAAGATGAGAATACCAGAATAGTACAGTTCTCTGATTCTACTTGTGTCCTCCTTTTTTTTTATTATTTCAGGAAGTCTGTTGTAGGAGGAATGACGGCTGGAGCTATTGGTCAGTTTTTCGCTAGTCCTACAGATCTGGTGAAAGTACAGATGCAGATGGAAGGAAAGAGACGGCTTGAAGGAAAACCTCCCCGGTCAGTGTGTCTAATTTATAGTCTGGAGCAGATTTAAAAAAAAAGTTGGTTTATTTTTCGGTACAGTATTTTTATTGAGATATAAAACGGGGGAAACCAGATAACAAATTCCCACACAGGGGATATGGACATGAAACATACAGTAAGAAAGGAGTTCACGTAAAGGTACATGATAACACATATTATGAGGGTATAGATTATAAACTGACATCGACCCACCAGCCGGGGGTCAGTGTGTAATGCGCCGAGACGTGAGACCCAGGGGCTAAGGCAGACAAGGGGGAGCGGAGTTGTCCGTAGAACAGCAGTGGGAAAAATAAAAAAAAAAAAAAAAACTAATTTGAAAAAAAACAGGAATTAAAAAAACAACACACACAACAGTGGGGTGGAGGAGGGGGGCTACTGGGTGGTAGTAGAACAGAGCAGCAAGCAAAAGGCCCATAAACAGAAAAGGAGTGGGAAGGAGAAAGGAGGGTCCCCCAGGCTGGAGACAGGGTCAAATTAAATTGAGTCCTAGACTAGTCAAATGTAGAGTAGGGAGTGCGTAGGACCACCACGGGGCCCACACCTTAAGGAATTTTGCATGGGAAGTGTGGAGGACGCTGGACTTTTTTTTAATAGATCTTAAGGGTCGTCAAGGTATTCTTTACCTTTTGAAAATGAGACAGAAGGTTTTTTCCAGGCCCTCGCTATTGTTCGCTTGGCAGCGATAAATAAGAATGTGGCTAGTTTCTGCTGGTGAGAGAAAAGGCCCGGGATTGGGCAATGAAGTAATGCACTTTTGGGGTCCTTGCAGGAGGGTACGTGAAATAGGGAAGATAGTAGGCCAAAGACCCTTGACCAGAATCCTACAAGATGGGGGCAAGACCACCACGTGTGCAGTTTATCTCCTCGTTGACCACAACCCCGGAAGCATCTGTCATTGCGGGATGGGTTTCAAAAAGTTGGTTTATTTTTCAGTATTTTTTTATTTTTTTTTATTGGGTTTTAACAATTTCTTATCATATATTACATGGTGAGATACAGGCAGTTTAGGAGGGACAATTACCAGGAGTAAAAAAGAGCAACACAGTAATTGCAGAGAAGGTACTTTCTCTTGTTAAAGCAGACACAAAAAGTTAACCTCCGCTTTTTGGATCTAGCCCCCACCCCTCTCCAGTATCACATTTGGCACCTTTCAGGGGGAGGGGGGTGAAGATACTTGTCTGAGACAGGTATTTGCACTCACTTTTGGGTTCTGACTCCGGGGAATCCAGCCTCGTCACGTCACACACCACCCCCCCTCCCCCGCTGTCTTCTGGAAAACGCTGTTCCCAGGAGAGAGCGGGGACCAGTGATAGCGCGCCACGATCCTCGCGCATGCGCAGTAGGGAATTGGGCAGTGAAGCCGCAAGGCTTCACTCCCTGATTCCCTCACCGAGGATGCCGTCGGAAGCAGCCGAGGACCGAGCAATTGCTCAGCCTCGGCTGCTGACATCGCGGGCGCGCTGGACAGGTAAGTGTCCATTTTCTAAAAGTCAGCAGCTGTAGTATTTGTAGCTGCTGGCTTTTAAAAAAATTAGAGGAAGAAAAAGAGTGAGGGATAAATTATGAGGTGTAATCGAGGAGAATTACAAAAAAAAAATTCTCATTGTGTAATCTCATATCATATATATTGTAACAATGCATTTTCTCATTGTTTTGTCCGTATTGTGACAGGGAAGAGGAAAATGTAAAATGTTATATTTTTTGGTGTTTTTTCATTTCTAGTAATCCCCTTAAAATACAAATAAAACCCAAAAAGGTTTAGTTGGCACACATTTTCTGTTTCAAATATTTTATTGAATTTTATCATTATCAACAAAATTCCATTAACCGAGCATATACAATAATATAATAATATAATAGAAATAGATATTCCATTAACAGAACAAAAAAGGTGTAATCATTCAGGAAAGTAACTCTTTTATAAATGTAAATGAAAATAGATAACCTAGCATATTTTAGGATACGATTATGTAACATGAAGTGTCATAATCATAGCTTTATGACAGCTATTTGACGACAAGTAATTGAGAAATTAAGTTGATTGAAATAATATCATATAATTATGTCATCTATGAATAGAATTGAATGAACCTATAAAAAAAAAATATAAAGTTCATGTGTTGTAGAATAGCTGGGGGAATAAATTAGGCTAGTTTGCACACATTTTCAAATAACCGTGCCGCCCCTGTTCCCTCCGGTTGCAATTCTCCGTTGATTTTAGGGGGGGGGGGGTCGGTGGGCGGGGAGGGGGTGCACTGTGGAACCTGGCCTTGGGGCGGCAGGGAGAGCACAGGGGGTGCATTGGACACCCAGCATATAGCACAATGGCAGCAAAAGGAGTCCAGTGCGTCCCCTCACCAATATTTCAACAGCACAAACAAATGGCCACTGCCCTCACCTATAACTGGCCTTCACAGCAAGGAGCACATGGAAGGGTGACGCATGTCAAACAAAACCAAGAACATTTTCCGGCTCATCTTACCAACCAGCCTGCAACCAACTGAATTATCCTGTCTAATGGTTTGTGTTAAAAACAGGAGCCCTTACGGTAGATTTTGTTTGCATCATTCATCACCTATATAATATCTTAGGACCTCACAGGAACACATTGGGTTAGGAGGGCAGTAGTTTGACTTTGAAGCTAAGATGAATAACACGGGGACATGACCTCAGATTAGCAAAAGTAAAAGTTCAAAACTAATCTTAGAAAATATATATTTCTCTCAACAGACCGCTGGCAGTCACTTAAAGGGGTTGTAAAGGTAAAAAATGTTTCCCCTAAATAGCTTCCTTTACCTTAGTGCCAGGACGCCCACTAACACACAGCTCCTTTCTCTATCTGCAACGTAGAGAGCGTCCTGACCCTCCTGCTCGCCCCCTCAAGAGGCTTTCTCCACACCAGGGAGAAAGCCTTGCATTACTGTGTGGAGTTACAGACAGAACAGGAAGTGAGGATTTCTCAGAAGAAATAAGGACATTTTAAAGCAAAATGGAAGGATGAGGTAAGTGAAGGAGGACTGCACTAGGGGAAAGGAAGCTATTTAGGGCCATTTTTTTTTTTTTTACCTTTACAACCCATTTAAGATGGCCATACAGTATATTAGTGGAATATCGGTCAAAAATTGTGGTTCGATCTTTATTTTTTTTTCTAAGTAGAATTGTTTTCAACCCTAGTGATGAGAAAGGAGGAGTAGGATACATTTCTAACAGTTAGGGCTTATTCAGACTATCGGTGATTGTTAACTGCAATCAACTCTGGTCCGAGTCTGAGCAACTTGATGAATGAGAGATCTAAATCGATTTTTTTTTGCTAGTGTTACAAAACCATCCAGTGTTGTCCCCACATGTGTCCAACAGCCGGTCGCCCCCACTTCGCTTGGCTCCTTCAAACTTCTCATCTCTCTTCCTTGTCTGTACTATGCTATGGACAACATCTCTTCTCCCTGTGACTTCTGATTTGTTTGTGTTCTCATCATTCATAGAGTCCGAGGCGTTTATCATGCTTTTGTGACCATTCTATCTAAAGGGGGAATTCGTGGCCTGTGGGCTGGCTGGGTGCCGAATGTTCAGAGAGCTGCACTGGTAAATATGGGAGGTAACTAGACCTTTTTATTGACATGACCTCTTTCTGTATCTAGTAGTGCAATGCATGCAAGTGGCTGTATGATATTGGCATGATAGAGGCATCTAATGGGCCTCATTATAATAACGGTGGATATGGTCTCAAGCACTAAAGCTAATTTTGAGCTTGGGGAAGTCCAGTTACCCTTGAATTTCAAAGCAGAGTCCCTTATATTTTTTTGTTAAAAAAAATGGATTTAATTGCTTAAAGGAGTTGTAAAGGCAGACTTTTTATTTTATTTTATCCTAATGCATTAAGATAAACCTTCTGTGTGTAGCAGCCTCCCCAGCACCCCCTAAATACTTACTTGAGACCCATCTCTGTCCAGCAATGTCCACAAGTGTCTTAGCTGTCCGGGATTCTCCTCCTGATTGGCTGAGACACATCAGCGGTGCCATTGGCTCCCAAGACTGTCAATCAAAGTCAGTTAGCCAATCGGGGGGAAAGGGGGCATGGCGGGGTCGGGGCTCCATGTCTGAATGGACACGGGGATCTTTGACTTGGGTGCCCCCATAGCAAGCTGCTTGCTGTGGGGTCACTCGACAGGAGGGAGGAGCCAGGAGCACAGAAGAGGGACCCAAGAAGAGGAGGATCCAGACTGCTCTGTGCAAAACCAACTTCTCAGAGGAGGCAAGTATGAAATGTTAATTGTAGAGCTCCCCCCTTTTTTTTTTTTTCTGCTGAGGGTCCCCATTGCAAGCCGGTTGCTATGTGGACACGTGTGTGTGTGTGTGTGTGTGTGTGCTCAAACCTGAGCCCTAATCTGCATGTCCATAGGACACGCAGAGCACGACTCCCTTCTCATTGGCTGTGACTGACAGCAGCGGGAGCGAACAAGTGTCTCTGAGCCAATAAGGAGGGAGGGAGCTGGGAGAGCCGCTGCTCTTGTGCACAGTGATGGATTGAGATCGGGCTCAGGTAAGTATTAGGGAAGGGGGGGGGGGCTGCATACTGAAGGTTTTGTTACCTTCAGCATAGAAAGCACGAAAGTAAAAAACCTTCAGCCTTTAGAATCACTTAAAAACTTGCCTGTCTCGTTATCTCTGCTGTCAGTTTAGGCTCTTGAAGAGTAAAGCTAAGAATCTGTATATCTGACACAGAAGGGCTGTCAAAAATTCATTTTGAGGTCTACATACAAAACATTTCATTCATATATTGTCAACACCATCTAGTGGACATAATGCATTGTTCTTTTGATCGAGGTGTTTCTGGGGGGAAAAGCTTTATTCTGACCACTGGATTGCACTGATGATATAGGAACTACCTTTATTGGAGAAATGCAGGGAGTTTTTGTGCTGACTGTACAGATGTTTGTTACATTTGTACAGTGAACATATAATACATAGACCTCTTAATATTTGGTGTTATCACTATGAAACTACTGTGATCTCCAAAATATGGCCAAGTAATTGACTTGCTACACATGAAAAGGAACCTGTGTCCAAGCTATTCACACTAAATTATTTACATATCCCAAACAAGCAGTATAAGCACTTTAAAACCGGCCCTTACTCATCTCTGTAGCTTTAGGCATGGTGGAGAAATACATTTTCAACCTTCCTAGAGTAGACACTAAAATTTGAACTCTTTACCGATTTACTTTCTATTGTAGCAAGATTTTGCAGCTTGCCAGCCCTTTAATGCCAACCTTTCGAAACGGTTATGCCTCGTACGTATCGGTTTTCCCGGCGGTCAAAAGTCCTCCGAAAACCGAGAACCTGCTGGGTTGCTTTTCCCCATGTACACACAGCCGGTTTTCCCGACAGGAAAACTGCCATGAGAGCTTTGGTCGGAAAAACCGGCCGTGTGTATGCTCCACCGCAGTGTTTTCCATAGAAAAACTGCAGAGCAAAAAATGCAGAGAATCGTGGCGGGGAAAAAAAGAGAAAAAGTTCTCATTTTTTTGCTCGCAGTTTTCCTGTCGGGAAAACTGCAATGGAGCATACACACGGCCGAATTTCCCAACCAAAAGCAAACATGGCAGTTTTCCCATCAGGAAAACCGATCGTGTGTACGAGGCATTAGAAACTCACTTGAGAGCTTTGTTGGGGGTCTTTTGAGAATAAAATGTTTCATAGTGCTGCAGCAAAGAATTGTTTAAAGCTTTTACTGTTTGAAGCAGAACTCCGGGATTGGCAAAAAAAAAAAAAGAAAAGAAAACTGCGACGCATACTAGCACATTATGACTTTACCTTGCAGGGGAAAAAAAAAAGTCTTGCGGTATACAACCGCTTTAAGGGACAGACTATTGGGCTCCATTCACACCTCTGCGTCTTTGTTTAGGACAGCCTGTTCATTTCAGTGGGCAGATCGCACAAAAGGAGTGCTTGACCAACTTTTTTTTTTTTTTTTTTTTAATGTCAACACATTAAAACGTATGGTAATTTTGTCACTATGTGTTTTGTCACTCGCAAAAGCGCACACTTTAGCAAGGTGTGCCATTAAGCTTTATTAGCACAGCACTGTGCCTGCAGAAGGGAAGTGTGTTATTTGTGCATTCTCAAAACGCACAAATGTGAACCTAGCCTTACACACAATCCAGGTACAGTAGTTTTCCTCCATTCTAATTATCCCGATCCTTAGTGGTGATCTCATTGCATCTGAATTGTTGACCACACATTTTATTTATGCAGAATATTGACTTCATAAGTAAACTTTTTTTGTTATGCTTTCTTTAGATCTGACCACATACGACACTGTGAAACACTTTCTACTAAGAAACACAAACCTCAAGGACAATAGCATATGTCACAGTATTTCCAGGTACAGTAAAACCTTGGTTTGAGAACAACTTGGTTTGAGAGTGTTTTTCAAAACAAGCAACATTTTTAAATACATTTTGACTTGATATACAAGCGATGTCTTGATATAATAGAAGCGTCATGTCACAACTGAGTATAAAAGAGAGGAGCCTCTAAGTGTAGCAATATGGTTACATTTAATGAAGGTTGAACTTTTAGCAACTCACATGATTAAAAGAGGTACATCTAAGTATGCAGACATCCGGGGTAAAGCTGTCTACATAGACCATCCTTGGCCCCGTCATCAACGTTGTCCCTTCCACGCTGCACGCCACAAGCGGTTCAAGCCTCGCTTTTAGATCGCTCTACTGCAAGATAGTCTTTCCAGTCACGATTGCAGACGGACAGCGGTGAGAGCCGGCGGTGAGGATGACGGTCTATGTGGACAGCTTTACCCCGGTTGCCTGCATACTTAGATGTACCTCTCCTAATCATCAACCATGTCACTTGCTAAATGTTGTACCTTCAATATATGTAACCATATTGCTACACTTGGAGGCGCTTCTCTTCTCTTTTATACTCTGTAGCTCCTGCTGGATTTTGCTTCTAATCCTCTTGGGGAGGCTTCCATTTGTGGATGGACATTATATGGTTACAAAACCTCACATTGCTATAATCTTTTTATATGGACTATAAACGGAAGGACTTCTGAATAATGGTTGTGGAACGAATCATCTGGCTCTGTAAAGAAGAAATAAGTATACATACCCTTTCTGAAGCCACTCCGGTCTGGTCCCCTGCTGAGCTGTCAGCAGTGGCTTCGCTGTGTGGGTGGATGCAGAGGAGGCAACTGACAATGGAAGCCCCATAGTAAGTCTATGGGTGACGTCACTTGCCATTAATTTCCCAGCCACTGTCGGCTGTCTCCTCTGCAAAGCTTTCACCGCTGGAGACCAGACCGGAGAGGCTTCACAAAAGGTATACTAATTTCTTCTTTACAGGGCCAGCTAGGTTAGTCTTAGATCATGGATGCCTGTAGATGTAGAGATTTTAGTGGTAGGGTGAATAAAAATAATAGTGTAGCCTACACTATTGCTGCAATTGTAACATGTTACAAAAGGTGACGTTATCATTTAAAAGAGAAGTAAATTAATTTTTTTTTTTTTTTGCACATTTATACTTGCCTAGGTAGATGCTGCATCTGTCCCCCGGCACCTCTACACTAAGAACGGAGCGATCGAACATCGTTGATCGCTCAGTTTTCAGAGTTCCGTGGCCGGAGAGCTGCAGACTGTCAGTCACAGATCTCTGCTGTTCTCCCTCCTTACTCATTGGAACGCTGAGCTGTGGAGGGGCGGGGAGCGGCCGGCTCAGCCTCTCAGCGGCTTGCTAAGAGCCTGAGCCAGTTGTCAGTCCAGGCACCTGGCAGATTCAGACTCCATGGTCAGGATGACGCAGTACCTGAACTGACATTGTTGACGTCAGCAGAGAGCAGACTTCAATCTGCTCTCTGCTGAAAACGAGTAACAGGAGTGCAAAATGAATTGGTGAAGTACAGCTAAACTTCTCCTATAATATTATTAAAAATGATTTTCCAGCACAGTAGCTTTCTGTAAAATTCAATGCAATAGGACAACCTAGAGGTATTATATACACCCGTGGTGTACGGAACTCCTCGAAAAATGTAATTCCCAGCTTGCATGATTGCCCTAAAATACAAGTCACATTGTAGGCATCCTTTGCAACGGAAATTTAATTTGTGGTGAGATACCCTCTAAGGGTTAATGGATGCAGACACTGTAGCTTTTTTCCATCCGAATACTAAGTGTGCACCAGATGACTATAATGAAGACCCTCCAATTCAGAATCCGTCTGTACAAGACATGGTCAAACACACAGCTCTTTTATTAATGCACTCGTTTTAAATGTATCTATACACGTAATTTTGTAGGTTGATCGCTATTTCTGTTTGTTTTTTGTTTTTATTTATTTAATAACATTTTTTGGGGTGAGCGTGAAATAAGTCAACTACACATTTTAAATGTAACTTCTAAAAAATCCAGGGCTGTGGAGTCGGTAGATAAATGTTCCGACTCAGACTCCTCAGTTTTATGTACTTCCGACTCCGACTCCTCTGTATTAATATGCAAATGTATTTTATACATTCCTTGAGGGAAAGAAACGCAACCTACCACAGGACTACTGGCTGGGAAGCCAACAGTCTACTGTATTGCACAGTTTAAGCAAAAGACAAACACAATGAAAACAAAGTTTTATAAAAAAAAATGTATTAATCAATCAAGTGGCTGGATAGTAGCAGCAGGCATAAACATCAGGAACAGGATCTTTACCAGTTCAAAAATACAAACCACATTATTTGGTTGTTTTAGAAGAAAAACAAAGCTTATCTATAATGAACCAAAAACAAAATCTGTAAAACCTAGAAATGGTTTATATTAATCTTGAAATGTAGTTATAGGCTTAGCAAATGCAAATCAATTCAATGTAGAGTTCTAAGGAAGAGAATTGCCTCTTTCATAGAGGCTCTTAAGTCAGACTTTATTATTTTTAGGGCTGAAAATAATCTTTCGACACTGACTTGGGTGGGTGGCATTGCAGTAACTATTCTGGCCACATCACTAACGATCTCTGGATAAACAAGGATGGCTTCTTCAACAGTAAGTTTTGATGAGCGATCATACTTTTCAACTTCTTTTAGTGCTTTATAAAACTCCTGTTGGAATTTTTTTATTTGGACACTTACTGGTTCTCTAACATGCGTTCCCTGTAACAGCAGAACACAACACTATGGAAAGTATAAGTATTGCAGCTCCTAATTGTGCGTTGCGTGCCATATAGTGAAGCACATGAAAAGCATGCTTCTTCACGGTCACTTAACGTGTTCGTTTTGCGGTTACGTGAGGCACTGCATGCATTGGTCTTTATTCTTACAGTAGAGAAGTCATTAATTATAACTTTTTGTGAATTGGGACATTTAAACTTGCTTTTTTTTTTTTTTATTCCAATCTAAATTTAGTAGGAGTCGGAGTCGGTGCATTGTTTGCCGACTCCGACTCCAGGTACCCAAAATTTCCCCCGACTCCTCGACTCCGACTCCGACTCCAGGTACCCAAAATTTCCTCCGACTCCACAGCCCTGAAAAAATCTAGGTTAAAAACGTATATAAAATATCAGTATACAAATTTTCTAAAAACTTCACCCAGAACATATCATTTTCCTTTTTAAGTATCTTGTATTGTCTTCCCATCAGCCTCCTGCAGTTCCCTGCACAGCAGCACTCTTGGAGAGGGAGGGACAAAACTGTCAACCAGTCAGAATTGTTGCTGTAGTTTTGTTACAATGCCTGCATCCAATCTACCCAACGCCAGTCATTTATTTTTATGTTTTGGTGTGTCTGGAGCAGTATATGTTCAGGTCTGGTGGCTGCTACATTGGGAACCCCGGCTGATGTTATCAAGACCCGAATAATGAACCAGCCTAGAGACAAACATGGCCGGTATGTGTCAACGTTCATTTATTGCAGCCTTTCCTCAACACCCCTTCTTCCTTTTTTTTTAAAGGTTACATTTTATTAGAAATTTACGACACAATAATGACAATAGCCACAGTGTACACATTACATACCAGTATTGTAAGTAAGATAACAGTCGTTTACAAATTTGTGCAACATCAAAGTATACATCAGCATACAATACCAATGTCACATGAATAAAGATAAGTGTGTACCGTATTTATCGGGGTATAGCGCGCACCCCTAAAGTGGACCCGCATTCCTGTGGAAAAAAGATTTTTGTATTTACAGTTTTGGTGTCTTGCGCGGCAGCCTCGTCGGGCCCGGCGTCCGTCTGCGGCTTCGGGGGTGTCCTCTTCGTCGGGTCCGGCGTCCTCCCCGCTTGATCCCCGCGCCGAGTTTGAATACTGCGCCGGCATATACTGAGCGCAGTACACTCGTGTATAGTCGGGCAGGCTCGGCTACTCTCGCGCTCACGTCCTGTACGTCCAGGACGTGAGCGCGAGAGGAGCCGTGCATGCCCGACTATACACGAGTGTACTGCGCTCAGTATATGCCGGCGCAGTATTCAAACTCGGCGCGGGAAAGCGGGGATCGCGCACCCACGATTTTGCCCTGATTTTCATGGAAAAAAGTGCGTGGTATACGCCGAAAAATACAGTATATATAAAAGACAAAGTGTGTCGTTTAACTTATGCAAGTATGAAAAATACGAAACTAATATCAATTAGAGACACACTGATGTTTTTATAGGTGAGAGAGCACACGCCAATAATGGGTCATTTTAAAGGTGAATTTGGGGCTTTAGGAAAAGTAACCTTTTGCAGTGCAACTTATTCTTCACTACTGCAAGCTTTCTCCTTTTCATAAGACAAGTCCCCCCCCCCCCCAATGTCACTCCTCTTCACTTCCTGAATGATCACACCATTCTACAACATGGTCCCATACTACAATACAGGACCAGCAGTCCTGATTTGTAAATAAGATTGCCAAGGGCTTACATTACCTCCTCCGTGTTGGTTTCTGAAGACTGCTTCTAGAGACTGCTGTCTCTAAAAGATAAAGAATAGGGATGAGCTCAGGTGTGTTTGGATCCTATTCTGAACCTACCTGAGCATCTCCTCTGGGAAGCGGTTAGCCAAAGTATTCCCTGTCTCACAACTGCACATATACAAGGAGTGTGTATACATGTAGCTATGGGGTGGCGAATGCCTCGGTTGCTTATGCTTGGCCTAGTACAGTGACCGCTTCCTGGCGGGATCATTCAGGTGATTTTGGACTAGGATCCAAACCTGCCTGAGCTTATTTAGAATAAACAATCTGTTGAATGATTTAATGGTATTTATGTCTTGTGATTTATTTATTTTTTCTCCCCAGGGGAATCTTGTACAAGTCTTCCACTGACTGTTTCATCCAAGCTGTGCGAGGAGAGGGATTCTTGTCCCTCTACAAAGGATTCGTTCCCACTTGGATGAGAATGGTAATAACTTTCACAAATATTTATTAAGAAAAATGGGACGGCCCACTCTTCCTTGCAAAAGTGCTCCAAATCTGTCATGTGCACAGCCCTCTTCAGGTCACCCCCACAGATTTTCAATTGGCTTCAGGTCTGGGCTTGACCAGTCCAAAAACTTTGATCCTTTGGTGAAGCCATTCTTTTTTTTGATGATTTGGAGGTATGCTTTGGGTCGTTGTGGTTCTGAAAGGTGAAATCCACCTTCAGCTTTATATCAGAGGCTTGAAGGTTCTGTGCCAAAATTGGCTGATATTTGGAACTATTCATAAGTGCATCTGCCTTTTGACTAAAACCCCAGATCCAGTTGAAGAAAAATGGCACAAAAACCTAATGCTCCCACTGCCCTGCTTCATTGTGTTTATGGTGTTTTTTTAATTTCTTTTAGTTATAAATCGACTTTAGTACAGCCAGCCTAGCCGTACATGGATCGAAATTGGAACTAGACAATTTTCAATCTGTGTACGGCCAGCTTAAGCTGTAATACTTGCCTACTTACCTGACTCCTCGCTCTGGCTTCATGCTATGCGCCCAACCCCCGTGGCCTCTTCTGTAAGAGCATCCCGTCAATGGTTGCACTCTGATGTCGTCATGTACAGTGCAGAACCAGTAGTCCTGCTTTGTATATGAGGATGACAGACCCACTTACAGCCTGAAGTGTCAGAGAAAAGGTGAGAGTGCTGGAGCAAGGTATGAGTAACTGCTTATTCCCCTAGACTTAACAAGCACCTAACCCTTGTAGTTCAGAGGAGGGTGCTGGGTTGGGGGGCAGGGGGACTGCAAGGGTATTCAAACATTTTAAAGTTTGCATCTGGGAGTGTATCTTATATTCATTTTTGTTACAGGCTCCCTGGTCACTGGTCTTCTGGCTGACTTATGAGCAGATAAGACGTATTGTAGGGGTTAGCTCATTCTGAGTCTCTTTATTAGGTAAGTTGTTTGGCAGAAGTCTTGTAGGTATGTAAAACATTTACTGGTTAGTTACTAGGGCCCAATATTCACTGACTTTATGGCTAAACTCTGCCAACTGCCACGTCATGTTTGGAGTTGGGCCTTAAACACCACAAGGAAGTGTTGAAGCTTTGCTAATCAGAAAGGCTTATGATTTAAAGGATACATTTACTTTTTTTTTCCCCCACAGAAAACTTTTATTAAATTGGTACAATGATAAATACAAACAGTACTGCATGTCACATTCAGTAATCATCAATGTAGTAAGCATCACAAAGAAGTAAGCAAAAGCATCAAAACCCAAATAGGAGGTACAGTGTATATTAAGGCAACATAACTTCAAGGAAATTCCTGAGTGATGGTATAGAACGGTGATATGCAATAAGTGGACCGCCAGCTGTTGCAGAACTACGATTCCCATGAGCCATAGCAAGACTGACAGCCACAAGCATAACACCCAGAGTCAGAGGCATGATGGGACTTGTAGTTTTGTAACAGCTGGAGGTCCGCTAATTGCATATCCCTGGTATAGAACATTATCAAGTAAATTCAGAATGCTTCAATACAACTTGCTCAGGGGGGTCACAAAGCGCTTGTTTGAATTCAAAGATTCAATGGAGGAGTATCCAGGCATCCCTCACCAAAAGCCTTTAGGTGCACTGGAAAGTAATCAGCAACCAGGGAATCGGACAGCCTCAGCAACAGGGTGTGTAAAATATGTATCGAGACGAGAGACTCTGAATAGTGTAATATTGTCTTTTAATCTGTTTATTGGCAAGTGCTGCATACATACAGTACGTTTGCACTGGAGCTGAATCTCCAGTTTGAAAACAAGCCAAAACCATTGTAAAAATCCATGGAAACGATCGCACATGCGCAGAGCGTGGCATCCTGCTGATCGTTTCGTCATATGACGTCATCAGATTTTTGTTAGGGGTGTCAGAGTAAAGGGGGCTGAATACAAATGCATGCCACAATTTTCACATATTTATTTGTAAAAAAAAAAAAAATTGAGACGCATTTATAATTTCCACTTCACAATTATGTACCACTTTCTGTTGGTTTATCACATAAAATCCCAATAAAATACATTTATCTTTTTGGTTGTAACATGACAAAATGTGGAAAATGTCAAGGGGTATTAATACTTTTTCAAGGCCTTGTAACTGTAGCTTTGTAGTCATTAATACATTCTCAAGTGTATATAAACCCTAACAATGAAGTTCTCTTTTTTGCTTCATAATTGGTAAGATTGAATAAAGATCTCAATCCATCTATTTCAATCTGCGTTGGTGTATGAGTGTGTTTGTAATTATGTTTCCCATATTTCTGTATAGTGCATTCACAAATAGCTTTTTTAAATTCTCAACATTCCCCCACTGACACCATCAATTGTAGAAGGGCAGTTCTACATCCTTACCACTATAGCAGTAAAGAATCCCCATACGCAGTTTGTGATTAAATGGTTTCTCGTCCAGCGACTGTGCAAATTTTGTGACTTAGAAAATTTAAATTGCAACCACTTTTTCCCCCAGGGCCTCTGCTTTCAGAAAAGATATAATGTTTGGGGTTCTACAAACTTTGAGCACTAAATGCTTATTAGAACAAGCAGATTTAAAAGTCAGATTTTTAGCTGCTACATGCTTGTTCAGTTACAGAGAGAAGACGGACAACTAGCCAATTGAGCATTTCATAAAAAAAAAAAAGTGTGTGTGTGTGTGTATATATATATATATATATATATATATATATATATATATATATATATATATATATATATACACACACAAAATCTATATATCTATCTCTCGGTGCCTTGTGAAAGTATTCGGCCCCCTTGAACTTTGCGACCTTTTGCCACATTTCAGGCTTCAAACATAAAGATATAAAACTGTAATTTTTTTTTTGAAGAATCAACAACAAGTGGGACACAATCATGAAGTGGAACGAAATGTATTGGATATTTCAAACTTTTTTAACAAATAAAAAACTGAAAAATTGGGTGTGCAAAATTATTCAGCCCCTTTACTTTCAGTGCAGCAAACTCTCTCCAGAAGTTCAGTGAGGATCTCTGAATGATCCAATGTTGACCTAAATGACTAATGATGATAAATAGAATCCACCTGTGTGTAATCAAGTCTCCGTATAAATGCACCTGCACTGTGATAGTCTCAGAGGTCCATTTAAAGCGCAGAGAGCATGATGAAGAACACACCAGGCAGGTCCGAGATACTGTTGTGGAGAAGTTTAAAGCCGGATTTGGATACAAAAAAGATTGCCCAAGCTTTAAACATCCCAAGGAGCACTGTGCAAGCGATAATATTGAAATGAAAGGAGTATCAGACCACTGCAAATCTACGAAGACCTGGCCGTCCCTCTAAACTTTCAGCTCATACAAGGAGAAGACTGATCAGAGATGCAGCCAAGAGGCCCATGATCACTCTGGATGAACTGCAGAGATCTACAGCTGAGGTGGGAGACTCTGTCCATAGTACAACAATCAGTCCCTGTATACTGCACAAATCTGGCCTTTATGGAAGAGTGGCAAGAAGAAAGCCATTTCTTAAAGATATCCATAAAAAGTGTCGTTTAAAGTAAGCCACCTGGGAGACACACCAAACATGTGGAAGAAGGTGCTCTGGTCAGATGAAAGCCAAAATCAAACTTTTTGGCAACAATGCAAAACGTTATGTTTGGCGTAAAAGCAACACAGCTCATCACCCTGAACACACCATCCCCACTGTCAAACATGGTGGTGGCAGCATCATGGTTTGGGCCTGCTTTTCTTCAGCAGGGACAGGGAAGATGGTTAAAATTGATGGGAAGATGGATGGAGCCAAATACAGGACCATTCTGGAAGAAAACCTGATGGAGTCTGCAAAAGACCTGAGACTGGGACGGAGATTTGTCTTCCAACAAGACAATGATCCAAAACATAAAGCAAAATCTACAATGTAATGGTTCACAAATAAACATTTCCAGGTGTTAGAATGGCCAAGTCAAAGTCCAGACCTGAATCCAATCGAGAATCTGTGGAAAGAACTGAAAACTGCTGTTCACATACGCTCTCCATCCAACCTCACTGAGCTTGAGCGGTTTTGCAAGGAGGAATGGGCAAAAGTTTGAGTCTCTCGATGTGCAAAACTGATAGAGACATACCCCAAGCGACTTACAGCTGTAATCGCAGCAAAAGGTGGCGCTACAAAGTATTTACTTAAGGGGGCAGAATAATTTTGCACGCCCAATTTTTCTGTTTATTTGTTAAAAAAGTTTGAAATATCCAATAAATTTCGTTCCACTTCATGATTGTGTCCCACTTGTTGATTCTTCAAAAAAAATTAGTTTTATATCTTTATGTTTGAAGCCTTAAATGTGGCAAAAGGTCGCAAAGTTCAAGGGGGCCGAATACTTTCGCAAGGCACTGTGTGTGTGTGTATATATATTATATATATATATATACTGTATACAGTATATGTAACTTTCTTCTATTCTGTGGAATGACAGGATCAGGAATGGGATCATCAGCAGACAAAAGTGACATTGAAGAAGTATAAGAAGAGATATTCGGTCTTATTTCCAGTTACACTTCTGAAAAGCTGCAAAAATGGCCTCGTGAAATTTCTGGGAATCTTTTAATTATTTCTTTAATTTTTATATGCATAAAAAAATTGTTCATGGATATAAATTATTTACACTAAATAACACATTTGTCGTGGCTTTTTTTCCTGCTTTGCATGTCTTAAATATATTGTAAACTGGTTGCTCCCAAGTCATTCTGCAATATACAATCCCAATTTCAAAACCTTTGAGATGCTGTCTAAAATCTACATAAAAACAGAATGCAATGATTTTTCAAAGCAACAAAGGAATTTGCTGCAACCCCAAAATCTCATAGATAGACAGGATGAGATCAAGACATTTGTGTCCGAACTCGCGTAGTACTGATCGTCCAAAATCCAATGAAGAGTAAAAATCTGGCACCAGGATGTTGACAATAAAAATTGTTATTGTTATTTAATCCATCAAACCATAAAAAGGAATCCATTCCTTTTAAAATGTACGCGTTTTAGCCTCCTACATAGGCCTTAGTCATAATTAGTATGACTAAGGCCTATGTAGGAGGCTAAAACGTAAAAAAATTAATTAAATTGATTTATTTTTATGGTTTGATGGATTAAATAATAATATACATTTTTAATTACAAGACGTCCTGGTGCTGGACTTTTACACTCTCCAATGATTTTTAAAATCTTGTAAACCCATATTTATTCACAATAGAAAACATATTAAATGTTTAAATATAATCCCCACTCCGTGATACAAATGTGTAGAGGAAGAAAATGGTAATTGATACTTGCATTTAACTTGCAGCTACCTTTTAAAATACCCCTTTATAAATAAATACCAAGCAGTGCTGTATGTGCAAAAAAAAGGCACAGAAATTCCTACTTATTCAAAACAAGCATAAAATCGCAATACATATCCCACGTCCAAAAATTGTTAAATTTAAAATCAGTCATAGCAGAGTAATAATATAGAATATGCTAAGTGCACTATAGTTATGAAAAAATGTTTAATAGTGCAGAAGTTTATTCAATCAGGTTCTATCTTCAGTGCAAAGTGTGTTGTGTCTTCATTCCACAAAAGGTGCTCAAATCTGTGCACAGTGACCCCACACCCAAGTGAGATTTACTCACCAAATCAATTTGCAGATTGGAAAACATCAGCCTAAACTCGCCCTATGGGAACAGTCTCTCACTTTTCACCATCCCAGGAACTCCACTTCAGAAAGCATTGATTCTCCTCTCCACAAGATGGTTCATTTAGAGAAAAAGAAGGCAACACAATAGTGTAATGCGGTACCCACCAAGGGAATTTTATCAAGCCAGCGTTCTCTACTCAAATGTACCGTATTTATCAGGGTATTGCGCGCTTCGGCGTATAGCGCACACCCCTAATGTGGACCCGCAATTCCTGTAAAAAAAAAATCATTTTAGTACTTAGTTTTGGTGTCTTGTGCGGCGTCCATCGGCGGCCTCGTCGGGTCCGGCGTCCGTCTGCGGCTTCGGTGGTGTCCTCCCGGCTTCTCCCCATCTAATCGCTGCTTCCCGCGCTCAGTTTGAATGCCTCCGCTGACATATACTGAGTGCAGTACACTCGGCTACATTCGGCCAGGCTCAGCTTCACTCGTGCTCACACTCTGTGACGTTTATGCGTGAGCACGAGCGAAGCCGAGCCTGGCCAAATGTAGTAGAGTGTACTACACTCGGTATATGTCGGCGCAGGCATTCAAACTGAGCGCGGGTATCGGCGAATATCGCGCACCCACGATTTCCCCCTTATTTTAAGGGAAAAAAAGTGCGCGGTATACGCCGATAAATACGGTACATAAGCCAAGGGCACATTAACAGCGAGTCACCAGGTCTTTACAATCACATCGTGGCCAGCTTCTGGGCTTTGGTAATAGGAAGCTCTTGACAGCCTGTGACTGGTGAAACACGTTGGACGTGGATAAGCTAGTGGGTGGTACAAGCTGTCCAAGAGGAGCTTCTGCCTGAAGTTGAACACATGGAGGCAGCTGACTGTAATGTGATTGTAAAGACCTGGTGGCTCAATGTTCGTGAGTAGATAGTGTTGGCTTAAAAAAAAAATCCATTGATGGTCACGGATTTACACTTTTCTGCCGTCTGCTTGTTCAAGGACAGTGAGTGACTCGTAATTTTCTGAAACCAGAGAGAGAAAGACCGGCAACGTGGCAATTGTGCACCACACATTTGTGCAGTCTGTAAATACATAATTTGTGTTTAGGTTTGTGTGTATGTACACTCACCAGCTACTTTACTAGGTACACCTTGCTAGTACCGGGTTGGACCTCCTTTTTCCTTCAGAACTGCCATCATTTTTCTTTTCAAATGTTTTTTATTGTATTTTTCAAAGATACACAATAAAGCACAAATAAGAGTCATAACAATACAACAGTTTCTTAGTCATACTATGTGTTCAACAGTGTGCCTGGGTAGGCTTCAAATTATCATTTTACTAAACAGTAACCATATAGGGCCTTAGTCCAGTTGGATAGTGGTCAGATGCTTAAACAAGTAACTAGCAATCCCTGTTTACCCCAACGGGATCATGCTGTAAACAAGGGATTATGGCTCATTATCTTATATTATTTAATAAAATCAAAATTAACATAAAGGGGTATCAAGGGAAGGAGGGGAGGGGAAGGTGAGTAGGAAGTTATCTTTTACATCCGGTCTAGTTTAGGAGTGTAGTCGTTCAGGAACACACTTAATAATTATTAAAATTCTTCAGAAAATTTGAGGCCCTAGGATGAGTAATCCATTCATTCCAATTTTTAATGAATTTACTTATGGTTCCTTTCCTATGTGCTAACATTAGCTCATAGTGAGCCTGAGTATTGAGTCTCTGGACAACATCAGATAAGTTAGGTGCTAAGGTAGATTTCCATAGTTTTGTTATGGTGAGTCTCGCTGCTGTAAGGAAGTTGGCAACTATAGTTCTAAATTGAGGAGGATAGACATCTAGATTTAAACCTAGTAGGGCTAATTCAGGTGTGAGTATTTTTAGATTACCAGTGAAGGATGCGATAAAGGAGGATACATTATTCCAGAAGCTAGATAAGGTTTTACAATCCCAGAGGGTATGTAACAAATTGCCAGTGTGGGATTCACATCTCCAGCATATGGGGGAGGAGCTAGGGAATATTTTGGATAGTCTGTAAGGGGTCAAATACCAGCGGTTTAGTATTTTCTGGGCGTTCTCCCAATGTTCTACACATGCAGAAGAAGAACTGTTAATATGGATGGCTTTTTGCCATTCTTCCCACGTAAAAGTTTGTGATAGATCCTTCTCCCATTTAATCATATTTAAAGTTTTGGTTTGAATTGGAAAAGATGAAAGTAGTTTATATATATGGGATATGCCTCTCTTCCCACTTATTTTATAGGAAGTGAAGAATTCCCACAGCGCCCTAGGGAGTTCCACACTTTTCTTTGGGTCAAAGTTTTTATTGAACGGTTTGGCTATGAGTTTATTCGTTATTTTATGTATGTCATCGGGTGATAGCTGATCAAAAAAATTGATTCCCTGTTTGGACCAGGGTGTGGTAGTAATTCTTACTTTACAGTAATCGATTACTCCTAGTGGTATTGGCATTAGGACTGGGTTACATGTCGGCTGTAATTTTGTTAGAGCAAACTTCCAGGCTGCCAGAGTAGCTCTAATTGTTAGGAAGTTGGGTGTATTAATTTTTGGTAGAGCATAGCAGGCCATGGAAAGGGAAAATAGATCCTTCCCTTTAGACACTTCTCGTTCAACGTTCAACCATAATTTATCATTTGAATATCTGAACCAGTATCTCATTTGATCAAGGAGTGAGGCGAAGTAATATAGGCGTAAATCTGGGAGGTTTAGGCCTCCTTTAGCTTTAACCAATGACATAGTAGATAAAGCAATTCTAGGTTTCTTTCCCAACCAGACCAAGTTGCTCAATTTCGAGTTAATTTGTGTGAAAAATTTAGTCGGTAATGGGATGGGGAGGGAGCGGAAGTAATATAGAATTTTTGGTAACGTCTTCATTTTAAAGGCTGCTATTCTTCCAATCCAAGATAGTTGTGTCTTTTTAATAGACTGTGTATCTTGAGTGATTTGAGTTAATAAGGAGGGATAATTTGCTTCATACAGTTTATTAGGTGGGTAAGTAAGTTGAATCCCAAGATAGGTAATGGAGGGTTTGTCCCAATTGTAGCTAGATTGTTGTTTTAGTTTATCAACTAGGTCTGGCGGGATGTTCATAGGTAGTACAAAACATTTACTATGATTAATCTTATAATAAGAGACTGATCCAAATTTATCTAGGATAGCGGTTACCTCTTCTAGTAGTGTGTCGGTAGCGGATAAAGTTAAAAGAACGTCGTCCGCGAATAATCCCAATTTATGTTCTATTTGACCGACCTTGATTCCTACGATATTGGGGTTAGATCTGAGAGATATCGCCAGCGGTTCAATTGCTAATGAGAATATAATGGGTGATAAGGGGCATCCCTGTCTAGTACCGTTTGAGAGACTAAACTGTTTAGATATACTTCCCGATGTAAATACCCTAGCAGATGGTGTAGTATAGAGAGACATTATGGCTTCAAAAATAAATCCTGTGAGACCAAATTTCTTAAGGGTTTCCGCTACATATCCCCAGTGCACTCTGTCGAATGCCTTCTCCGCATCCAGTCCGAGAAGCAGAGAAGGCATCCGACCGCGCTCTACATGGCTAAGTAGATTAATCATCCGTCTGGTGCTATCCGGGCCTTGACGTCCCTTCACGAATCCAACTTGATCTGGTTCAATCAGATAAGGAGTAATTTCTAATAGTCGATTAGCTAGAACCTTAGCAAAAAAATTTAAATCAGAATTAAGTAGCGAGATAGGTCTATAATTAGTTGGAGATGTCGGGTCTTTCCCTTGCTTTGGTATTGTGATGACAATTGCTTCAAGCATTTCCTTAGGGAATGAGCGGGTGTTGACAGCTTGATTAAACAATCTGGTCAAGTATGGAGAAAGCATATTTTCAAATGCCTTAACCACTTAAGGACCAGCCCATGTACATATACGTCCACAATATGGCACGTACAGGCACATGGGCGTATGGGTACGTCCTCGCCTATTAGCGGGTGGGGGGTCCGATCGGGACCCCCCCCGCTACATGCGGAGGTCGGGTCCGCTCGGGGAGCGATCCGGGACCACGGCGCGGCTATTTGTTTATAGCCGCTCCGTCGCGATCGCTCCCCGGAGCTGAAGAACGAGGAGAGCCGTGTGTAAACACGGCTTCCCCGTCCTTCACTATGGCGGCGCATCGATCGCGTCATTCCCTTTATAGGGAAGACACGATCGATGACGTCATTCCTACAGCCACACCCCCAAACAGTTGTAAACACATACTAGGTGCACCCTAACTCCTACAGCGCCCCCTGTGGTTAACTCCCAAACTGCAACTGTCATTTTCACAATAAAGAATGCAATTTAAATGCATTTTTTGCTGTGAAAATGACAATGGTCCCAAAAATGTGTCAAAATTGTCCGAAGTGTCCGCCATAATGTCGCAGTCACGAAAAAAATTGCTGATCGCCGCCATTAGTAGTAAAAAAATAAAAAAAAATAAAAATGCAATAAAACTATCCCCTATTTTGTAAACACTATAAATTTTGCGCAAACCAATCGATAAACGCTTATTGCGATTTTTTTTACTAAAAATAGGTAGAAGAATACGTATCGGCCTAAACTGAGGAAAAAAAATGTTTTTATATATGTTTTTGGGGGATATTTATTACAGCAAAAAGTAAAAAATATTGCTTTTTTTTCAAAATTGTCGCTCTATTTTTGTTTATAGCGCAAAAACTAAAAACCGCAGATGTGATCAAATACCACCAAAAGAAAGCTCTATTTGTGGGGAAAAAAGGACGCCAATTTTGTTTGGGAGCCACGTCGCACGACCGCGCAATTGTCTGTTAAAGCGACGCAGTCCCGAACTGTAAAAACCCCTTGGGTCTTTAGGCTGCATATTGGTCCGGGGCTTAAGTGGTTAAAGTATTCACTAGATAGGCCATCTGCACCGGGCGCTTTATTTAGTGGTAACATTGAGATTACTTTTTTGATTTCATTTACTGTTATAGGATCATTTAATTTTTCTAATGTAGCGGAATCTACTGTAGGGATGTTAAGTTTATCAAGAAATTGGGTTATATCTTTTAGGGTTGGTTGGGTGACAGTATGATCTTTTTTTAGATTATATAGGCCCTCATAGTATTCTGCAAACGCATCAGCTATACTCTGTGGGTTATACAATACTTTTCCTGACTTGTGGTGAACAATTTCATGGATTTTCTGTTTGTTCTGTCTAATACGTAGTTGCATGGCAAGTAACTTACCCGCTTTATTTCCTTGGGAGTAGTGGTTTAGTTTTAGTTTTTTGAGGTATTTTTCATGATCAGAGATCAAAGTCGCTCTAAGCTCGTGTCTGGCTTCATTAAGTTGTTGGAGGAGGAGGATGTGTTTGGGGGCTAGCTTGTGTTCCTTCTCTAATTTGTCTATTTTCACTAATAGATTATTTACCTCCTGTGACCGCCTTTTTTTTTCCCTAGACGTCAATTGTATCAGCATTCCTCTGGAGAAAGCTTTGTGGGCACACCATATACTAGAGATAGAGACTTCGTCGTTGTCATTAAATTTAAAATATTCTTCTAGTCTTTCCTTCATCTCTGCCAGAGCTCCTCTATGTGACAAAATATATGTATTGTTCCTCCAAAGAACATGCTTCGAATTTTGTTGGGCTAGATCAATAATTAAAGAGATTGGAGCATGGTCAGACCATGTTATGTTATGTATATGGGCATCTGTGGTTTTCTGGAGGAGAGCTCTGTCAGTGATGAAGAAGTCGATCCTAGAATAGGATTTATGGACATTTGAATAAAACGTAAAGTCCTTTTCTGTTGCGTGGAGACACCTCCAAGGATCATGGAGGTCTTCTTGTGAGAAGATGTTCTTCAAACCTCTTCGTTTGGATTGGATCCCTTTAGTGGTGTCCAGAGTAGGGTCCATCGTTGCATTAAAGTCCCCACATAAGATAATATTGCCTTTTTGTATTTTCTTTGTTATTCTGATAACTTTTTGAAGGAATTGTTGTGGAGAACTGCCATCATTTTTCGTGGCATAGATTTAGTGTTGGAAACATTCCTCAGATTTTGCTCCATATTGACATAACATCACGCAGTTTCTGCAGATTTGTCGGCTGCACATCCACGATGTGGTTTTCCCGTTCCATCACATCCCAAGGTGCTCTATTGGATGAGATCTGGTGACTGTGGAGGCCATTGGAGTCCAGTGACCTCATTGTCATGTTCCAGAAACCAGCAGTGAGATGATTTGGGCTTTGTGACATGGTGCATTATATATCCTGCTGGAAGGAGCCATCAGAAGATGGGTACACTGTAGTCATAAAGGGATGGATATACTCAGCAACAATACTCAGGTAGGCTGCAAATTGTAGACTCAGTTTCCTGTTCTTAGCTGACAGGAGTGGCACCCGGTGTGGTCTTTTGCTGCTGTAGTCCATTTGCAGCAAGGTTCGATGTGTTGTGCATTCAGAGATGATATTCTGCATACCTTGGTTGTAACGAGTGGTTATTTAAGCTACTGTTGCCTTTCTATCATCTCAAACCAGTCTGCCCATTCCCCTCTGACATCACCAAGGCATTTTCATCCACACAACTGCCGCTCACTGGATATTTTCTCTTTTTAGGACCATTCTCTGTAAACCTGCTGAATTGTAAAGATCAGCAGTTTTCGAAATACTCAGACCTGCCCATCTGGCAGCAACAACCAAGCCACTTTCAAAGTCACTTGAATCCTCTCTATTCTCCATTCTGATGCTCGCTTTAGCTAGTCGTCGTCACTACGTCTAGATGCCTAAATGCATTGAGTTGCTGCCATGCGATTGGCTGATTAGCAATATGTGTTACCAAGCAATTGAACAGGTGTACTCAATAACGTGGCTGGTGAGTGTACAACATATTTATGTATTTATAAACCATATACAGTATATGTTATTTTCATCTGTTCTGTGGAATGACAGGAATCGGATCACCAGAAGACAAAAGTGCCACTGAAGAAGAATAAGAAGAGATATATACACTAATTTCCTGAGGAATTGAAAAAATGGCCACCTAGAATTTCTGAGAATTTTCTAAGCTATGTTTTTTATTTTATAAAGAAGAAAAATTCTTCACGGATATAAATTATTTACTCTAAATGTAACTAATAATTTGTTGTAACTTTTTTCTCCCACTGTAAATATATTGTAAACTGGTTGCTCTCAAGTCTGTCTGCAATATACAACTCCAATTCCAAAAAAGCTTGGAAGCTGTGTAAAATCTACTTTAACCTAAAAAAAAATCAATGATTTTTAAAATCTCACAAATCCCTATTTTATTCACAATAGAAAACATATCAAATGTTTAGAAATAAATCATAAATCAACCACTCTGTGCTACTAGTGTGTATAGGAAAAAATTTGATATTTAAATGTATCTAGCAGCTGCATTGAAATACCTTATGATAAATACATAGGGCCA